>NC_073310.1:14126907-14174407 GCF_027595985.1 Sorex araneus
GGCGCTGACAGCATCAGCGTGGGCACGGTGGTGGGCTCACCAATTCCCATGGTCCTCCCGCCTGCGTGATGCTCATGCCTCCGCCACATTTCTGAGGGTCCTAGCAGGGGGGCCAGGCAACACCCATAATAGTATCATTAATAGCATCATTCTAGAACTCAGTGCTGAGTTTAATGAGTGCTGAGTGCCAAGTTAAGTGCAAGCAAAAACGTACTAGAAATTTATTTCACAAAGTTCGAGTTCCGAAATTTGTGGTGAAACTGTTTTCTCTCCTCTGCTGTCTTGAGAAAGGATTAGTAGATCTTGGGGTGAGGTGAAAAATGAATGATGGAGGAAGAAGAGAGAGTGGAGGAAGGTGGGAGGAGGGAGGGGGAAGAGAGAGAGGGAGAGAAAGAGAGAGAGAGAGAGAGAGGAATTGAAGGTGGGTAGGGCACAAGATCTGAAAGTCTGCTGAACTTTCCGGAATATGGCTTGCCTCTTTTTTCTTTCTAAAAATATTTATTGGGGGCTGGAGCGATAGCACAGCAGGGAGGGCATTTGCCTTGTACGTGGCCGACCCGGGTTCAATTCCCAGCATCACATATGGTCCCCTGAGCACCGCCAGGAGTAATTCCTGAGTACATGAACAGGAATAACCCCTGGTGTGACCAAAAAAGCAACATAAAAAAGCAAAAAAGAAAACAATAATAAATAAGAGAAAAAAAATAAAATATTTATTATGTTGGATTTTGGTCTTTGGACCACACGCAGCAATGCTCAGGGCTTGCTCCTGGCCCTTGACTCAGGAATTACTCCCATGGGATGACCGGAGATCGAACGTGGGTCAGCCATGTGCAAGGCAAGCGCCCTCCCCACTGTGCTATCGCTCCAGCCCCTCTCCAGTCTCCATAAACTCCACTCCGAGGAGCTGCTTTCTCTGATGGTTCAGAATACACAGAACCATCCCCTCGGGCTCGCCTGGTTTCTAGACTCCCCGTGTCGGGCTCTTGTATCAGGTGGGAGAGCGGCCATTTCCGCCAGAGTCTGCAGCCCGCCAGGCCCCTGCCCTCACCCGGACTCCTGTGTGCCAGACAGCTGCTGTGCTCTGCTGGGCTCGAGGGGGAGAGAAGGCGGGGGCTACTGCCTGAGCGGCAACAGGTGCCCCCCTTACGGGGAAGGGGAGCACGGCTACCCTCCTGCGCCTCCCCCCATCTCACCGGGGAAATCTCCGCGGAGCCTCACGGACCCCACAGAGCTCGGGGGATCCAGCCTCATGGCCAGGCCAGGGAGGACAATGCATAACCCGGGGACCACGGATGACATCAGCCACGATCTAGTTTTGGGAAATGGGGCGAAGGCTACATTGCTCTGAAGGAAACTGGGGTCTGCCAGCAAAGAGCAGGAGGAAAACACCCCCGGAGAGACACACCTGAGTGTCGCTCCCGTAGTCTACCCCGGGAGGTGGCCAGTCAGAGAGGGGCCCATGCGGGGGACCGCCCCCCCACCCCCCGAAGCCAGCCGGGAAGGCCTCTCCCCCGTCTCCTCTGGGGGGCCTTGCACCTCCCCAGGCTGCTCGGCAGGGACCCGGGCTTGAGCCCGGGGAGCAGAGCACAGCGCAGGGGTGAGGTGTGCTCTGGTGTTTAGTGGGAGGAGAGAGCTCCTGAGCGAGCCTCGAAAACGGAGCCTGAGGCGCTTCCTGGGGTGGGGAGTGGTGGGGAGGGGCTCCCGGCAGCATCTCGCCTCCCTCCACCGCTCCTGGCTGAGTGGGGCAGAGAGATGCGTTGCCAAAGGAATGGGTCAGTTTGCCCTGTGGGGTTGGGTGGGACAGGGCGCACCGGGAGAGAACGGCATCAGTGACTGCGTCAGCTCCTGAACCCAGGGCTTTCTTATGGCCCCCAGGGATATTTTTTTTTCTTTTCGGGTCACACCTGGTGATGCACAGGGGTCACTTCTGGCTCAGCACTCAGGAACTACCCCTGACGGTGCTCAGGAGACCATATGGGATGCTGGGAATCGAACCCGGGTTGGCCGGCTGTGTGCAAGGCAAACGCCCTACCCGCTGTGCTATCACTCCAGCCCCAAGGATTTTTTTTTTTTAATTTTATTTATTTTTAATTAGAGAATCACCATGAGGGTACAGTTACAGATTTATACACTTTTGTGCTTATACTTCCCTCATACAAAGTTTGGGAACCCATCCCTTCACCAGTGCCCAATTCTCCACCACCCGTAAACCCAGCCATCCCTCCCACCCTCCCCCAATCCCATCTCCCCCCCACCCCACCCTGCCACTGTGGCAAGGCATTCCTTCTGTTCTCTCTCTCTAATTAGCTGTTGTGGTTTGCAATAAAGGTGTTGAGTGGCCGCTGTGCTCAGTCTCTAGCCCTCATTCAGCCCGCAACTCCCTTCCCCCACATGGCCTTCGACTACAATGTAGTTGGTGATCGCTTCTCTGAGTTGACCTTTCCCCGGAACGTGAGGCCAGCCTCGAAGCCATGGAGTCAACCTCCTGGTACTTATTTCTACAGTTCTTGGGTGATAGTCTCCCACTCCAAGGATTTTTTTTGTTGTTGTTTCATTCCTGGAACTTTCTCAAAACTTTTCCTGAATCTCTCATTCCCTTCCTCCCTGCCCCCCAACCGACTTCCTGTCCTTCACTGTGAACCCACCCCAGCATGCGACATCACTCGCCTCTTCTTCAAGAAACCCGTTTTGGCCTGATTCTTCTCTGGTCTCTGCTTTTTTCCTTTCTGAGAAACCCGAACCTTTCACGAACCTTTCAGGCATCCCCGAGGACTCGACGATTTGGAGAATCTGTGTCGTGAGGCAATGTGATTTAGAGGGGGACCAGGGTCGGGGGACCGTCCAGGTCGGCATGTGCCAAGCCGGCGTCCTGCCCGCTCTACTGGGTCTCTGGTCTTATTGCAGGATGAGTCTCTTTTTTTTTTTTTTTTGCTTTTTGGGTCACACCCAGCGATGCTCAGGGGTTACTCCTGGCTTTGCACTCAGGAATTACTCCTGGCGGTGCTTGGGGGACCATATGGGATGCCGGGGATCGAACCCGGGTCGGCCGTGTGCAAGGCAAACACCCTACCCACTGTGCTATCGCTCCGGCCCCAGGATGAGTCTCGTTTTGCCCAGAACCAACGGTTTCCCAGAACCAAACGTTTTTCCTAGAACCATCGGTCTCATCCGGGCATGCCGAGTGTCAGTGGGGGGGGCCCCCCTCGTTGCCCTCTCCCGGGTTCCCCCAAACCGAGACGAGCCCGTCCTGGAGCACAGATGCTGACAACAAGGAACCACCCTGCCACGCGGGGTCTCTTTTTCATTTGTTTTATTAGCATCAATATATACAAAGTGGAAAATGACTTTGTTCATCAGTTGAGCTTAGAAAGTTCGCTTTTGAGTCTGTCGGGGCACGAAAATGGATATGAAAATTTCCCAGGAGAAAGGCTCACCTTTGGGGGGGGGGTTGCGGGATGGCTGGTGGCGGGGAGAGGGGGGGACCCGCAGCCTATGAGGGCGTGTCCACTGTTCCGGGGGGACAGAGGGCCCGGACAGCATGGCCTCAGGAGGAAGCCACACTTTCTCCCGGGGCAGTTTCCACAGCTAACAGCAGCCCCAAGAGGCCGGCGCCCAGCATCCTGCAGGGGCAGCCCCTGGTGGACGAGGGCAGCCACCAAGAGGCCACCAGAGTCCGTCCATCGGTTTAAACAGCCCTGCTGCCCGCACCGGCCCCTGCAAGGCCATCGCCACCAGGAGTACCAGCACAGTGGGGATGCGTCGAGCTCAGGGCAGACAGCCATGGCCCTGCTGGGAACTCACAGGGACCCCATAGTCCCCTAACAGCTTCCGGGAAGGTGGAAGTCTCTGTAAATCTCTGTAAACCCCCACCCCCCCACACCCCCGGTTTCCCAAACCAAGAGTAGCTTGGAAGAAGGGGACAGCCCGTTTTCCGAGTTCCTCGAGATCGTACACCCTGTTCAAACACAGTGAGTCCCCCTGGGCTTTTGCTAGTTAAGCATAGAAAAATGGCAGAAAGGAATGTTGGGACAGTTTGTAGGGTTTTTTTTTTTTTTGGCACTGTTATGATTCTTTCTTAACCTTTACAGATTACAAAATGCACATTCGGACATTTGAAAAGAAAAGGGAAAGAGACCCACCCGTCTTTGCCACCAACACTGGACACCGTCACTCGGGAACAATCCATCTCTAGGCTAAAACGAACACGTGGAACATGGAGACAGGGGCTTCGCGGCTAAGACCCAAACTAAGACACGAGTAGCCCGGGAAAAGGAAAGCCAAAAAAAAAAAAAAAAACAAAAAAAGGACCTTTTCTAGCCCTCTGGAAAAGCCAATTGAAAGGGTCTGGCCAGTGTCAGGGAATATAGGGTTAGAATAAAGATGTTTCTATTCTGTCAGTCTTTAGACAAAAGGCAAATGTTTAGTTTTCAAACAACCACCATCAGTCCTAAAATCAAATATCATTAACAGAATTTTTTTTTTCTCCAGCTGGCCCTGGGAGTAGGGTTAAAACGAAGAATCAGCTCGAAAGTCACAGGAAGAGTGTGTCTTTCTCCCTGATCCCTCCGTCTCTTTGATCACCTGTTTCCGCTCTGGAGGAGGCCCTGTTCTTTCTTGATTTATGTATCTCTCCCTCTCTCTCCCCGCCCCACTCTTTTATCCTTTTTGGGTCACACCTGGCAATGCTCAGGGGTTACTCCTGGCTCTGCACTCAGGAATGACTCCTGGCGGTGCCCAGGGGGACCATATGGGATGCTGAGAATCGAACCCGGGTCGGCCTCATGCCAGGCAAACGCCCTACCCACTGTGCTATCGCTCCAGCCTCTCCTCCCTCCTCTCTCCCCTCCCATCTTTCTAAATCAGTTCCAATAAAAACTCCCTTGCTTCTCTGAAGAAAGAGAAAGAGACGCTCGGAGGAGCTTCAGCCTTTTTTGCCAGAAAGGTGACCTGGTGTGTGTGTGTGTGTGTGTGTGTGTGTGTGTGTGTGTGTGGCTCCTCTCGGAACGTGGCCATTGTGCTCCCGGGGTGCCTAGGAATTTTCGTCTCGGGGCCCCCAGTAGGGCTGGGGGTTGGGAGCTGGGGGGGGGTCTTCTGATAATAAGTTATTTCGAGATCGTACACCCTGATAATAAGTTAAATAACTCCCTTTAGTTATTTCCCAGGCCATAGGCCATGGACAGGGAGGCAGGTATCTCGGACACCCAGAGTGAGTGCGGGCTTCCTGGTCTGGGGGGAGAATGTGCGTGCGCCCCCCCTGCCCACTGCCCTGTCCTGCCCGGGAGTGTCCTAGAAAAGCCCCCCCTCCTTGTGGCCTCTCAGCCACGCACTCACACAACAGGTCCCTTTCGCTTTTCTTTGCTTCCAACCCAATGGACTGAAAAACACACTTCGAGAGAAAGCAAGAGGCTGCCAGGGGGTCCCACAAACCACCAAGCTGAGCCGGGGGGGGGGGGGGAACCTCTCAGGGCCGTCACCCCCCACCCCCACGCCGGGGCGTGCTGGAGTGCTGGACTCCCTTCTCCCCTGCGGCCCCTCGCTCCCCGCCCCTAGGCTCCCCTTCCTATCCACACCGAGGACAGACTCTCCGAGGCGGGTCACCCCGGCCCCGTCTCCTGAGCGGGGGGGGGGGGGGGGGGGGTGAGAGAGGCCAGGCAGGGCCCTGGCTGGGCCCCCGTGACGGAGCAGGAGCCCCGAAACGGGGTCTGAGCTGCTTCCTTGTCTCATCCCTGGAGCCTGGGGGTCCATCCAGGAGGTGTGTGGGGGCGGGAAGCCCCTGGGCCTGCCACCTTCACTCCGCCACCACCTGGGCACACTCCGCCCACGTTCTTTCCTCCCGGGCTCCCTGCCGGCCCAGACACTTGGTGCTCACCGGGGGCTAAGCGCAAGCGTGTCCTTAAACCCCACCCCCTTTTTTTGGGGGGGGGGCCTGGGGGGGTGGTTCAGGCCTTCCAGTTGTCCCTGGTCGAACCCGGCTCACCCTTTTGGGTCAGACCACGGCACCTCCCCATCTCCCCGGATTGCCGCCCCTGCCAGCTGGGCCAGGCGGTGGCTGTGCACCTGGGGGCAATAACCAGCTCTTTCACCGCCGAGGAGCACGAGGGGAGGAGCACATTTTATTAGCGCGATTCCCTCCCTCCCTCCTGCCCTCCCGCCCTCCCTGCAGCCCACCGCGGCCCCAGTTCTTCGCTGTGACCCTTCCACGTGGCAGACCCGCCCGTCTGCTCGGCAAGCATCCGGGAGCTGCTGGCACCAGCACCGCCCTCAGGGAACGGGGGGAACGTTTCGCTCTCGCTCTGCAGCCACCACTGGGGCGGGAAGGCTGCGCCTCGGTGGCCTCAGGAGGCTCCCCGGAGGGCGAGGAGGAGGAGGAGGAGGGGGAGGAAGAGGAGGAGGGGGAGGGGGAGAGGGAGGAGGAGGAGGAGGAGGGGAGGAGGAGGAGGAGGGGAAGCAGGAGGAGGAGAGGAGGAGAAGGGGAGGGCGAGGAGGAGGAGGAGGAGGGGAGGAGGAGGGGGAGAGGGCGAGGAGGAGGAGGGGGAGGAGGAGGAGGAGGAAGGGGAGGAGGAGGGGGAGCAGGAGGAGGAGGGGGGAGCAGGAGGAGGAGAGGGAGGAGAAGGGGAGGAGGAGGAGCAGGAGGGGAGGAGGGGGGAGGGCAAGGAGGAGGAGGGGGAGGAGGAGGAGGAGGAAGGGAGGGAGGAGGAGGGAGCAGGAGGAGAGGAGGAGGAGAGGAGGAAGGGAGGAGGAGGCAGCAGGAGGGGAGGAGGGGGAGGGCGAGGAGGAGGAGGGGGAGGGGAGGAGGAGGAGGAGGGGGGAGGCGGAGGAGGGGAAGGGGAGGAGGAGGGGAGGAGGAGGAGGAGGAGGAGGAGGAGGAGGAGGAGGGGGAGCAGGAGGAGGAGAGGGAGGAGAAGGGGAGGAGGAGGAGAAGGGGGAGGAGGAGGAGGAGGCGAGAACGCGGAGAAGCAGGGAGAGACCAGGAGAGCGGGGGCAGGGATGCGGGCTGGTTCCGGGCGGGGGAGGGCCCGCTCAGTCCCTGCACGTCGTCCCCGCCCCTGCGGACCCGGCAGGGGACACCCCAGGGCAGGGGCGCGCCGCGGGCGCCCAGGCGGGAATCCGGACACGCATGCAGAGTGCCGCAGCGGGCGTCCCGGGCCGGGTCCTCTCGCGCCGCAGGGCCCTCGCCCGCTCGCACGGGGCCGGGGCCACCGCTGCACCACATCCGGCCAGGCCGACGGTCAAGTTTTAAATATAATAAATACAGCAAAGAAAACGGGGAGTCGTCGGGGAAGCGTCGGAGGAAAAGGCAGCTGACCCGCGGGGGCTTTCTGTCCGACGGCCACGGGGTCTGTGCGTGAGGTTCTCAGATGCTGGCCCCGGAGCTGCACCCCGGGGGGCCCCTTCTCCAGGGCAGTGGCCTTAGATGGAGACTTCATACTCTCTGGTTTCCTGAGAGAGAGAGAGAGAGAGAGAGAGAGAGACAGAGAGACAGAGAGGGAGAGAGACAGAGAGGGAGAGAGACAGAGAGACAGAGACAGAGAGACAGAGCGAGGGAGAGAGACAGAGAGAGGGAGAGGGAGAGAGACAGAGAGACAGAAAGAGAGATAAGACAGAGAGACAGAGAGAGGAGAGGGAGAGAGACAGAGAGACAGAAAGACAGAGAGACAGAGAAAGAGAGAGGAAGAGAGAGAGAGGGAGAAAGACAGAGAGACAGAGAGAGAAAGAGAGATAGAGACAGAGAGAGACAGAGAGAGGGAGAGAGACAGAGAGAGGGAGAGAGACAGAGAGAGAGACAGAAAGAGAGAGAGACAGAGAGAGACAGAGACAGAGAGACAGAGAGAGGGAGAGAGACAGAGAGAGGGAGAGAGACAGAGAGATAGAGAGAGACAGAGAGAGAGAGACAGAGAGAGAGAGTTGCATGGGGGCGGTCTGCAGGGTGGGAGGGGCTTGGTGGGGCTGAGACAGGCCCCCTGGCCTTGTCTTTCTGCTGGCCAGTCACACGAGCCATGGGGAAACTGGGCATGTAACCCGGAGGAGGGTGAATTCAGAGCACACGCAGGGGGGAGGCGCGCGGCAGGACCGGGAGACCGACTCACTCACCCCTGTCTCGTAGATGGGGTTGTCAAACTCGGTTTCCACGGTGATCTGGGCTGTAGGGGTGGGGAGTACATCAGGGGCAGACGCAGGTTGGAGTAGTAGCGACATCTGGAACAGAGAGAAGGGGGAGAGGGTCAGGATCATGGGGGGCACCACAGGTGCCAACTCTCGCGGACTGAAGACAAGGAGGAAGTGTGGGAGCCGCCCCCGAGAGCCAAGACAGCCAGGGGAGCTGCTCTGAGTCCAACCCAAGAAGCACCAGGCTGGGAGCAGCAACAATGAGAGTGTGCATGTATGAGCACCAACTGTATAACAGGAGTGTGCATGCACGAGCACCTGCTGCATACCACGTGGCCTCAGCCCAGCCTTCCCGGACCTCCTGTTTCAGGGTGGCTCCTCCGGTCCCAGAGCCAGCCCCCTGCCCCCTCGTGCTCACTGGAGAGTCTCATCCTTCTTTCCTCCCCGCACCCCAGGCTGGGCCGGGTATACCCCGACCCGCTTCTGGGAGTGCCGAGCCTCGGAGAGCGGGAGCCCCGGGGACGCGGGCGGCGGGCAGGCGCCCCTACCTGGTGATGTAGATGTAGGCTCCGCCCAGCAGCAGGGACACGATGAGGACCGGGAGGAAGATGGCCAGCGCCATGTTTCCGCCTTCCAGAGACGTCTCTGCTGCCGCTTCTGCTACTGAACACACACGCCATGACGCCCTCCGCTCTGCCCCCTGCCCCGCCCCAACCCGCGTGGGCACGGTGCCCGCCTCCCCAAGCCCTCATCTCCTGGTCCCCAGGAGCACCCCCGAGCCAGCCCCCACCCCAGCGTGCCCCTCTGGGGGGCACGGGCAGAGGCTGGTCCGGGTCCAAGGCCAGGGGAGACGGGCGGGGGAGGGGAGGGAGGGGGCGTCTAGGTGAGACCAGCAGTGGGCCGGCATGCTGCCTGAGCGCCCCCTGTCTTGGTTTTGCCTGGGGGTGACCGGGTGGGTCCTCAGGGCTTACTCCTGGCTCTGTGCTCAGGCATCACGTGGGCCGGTGCTTGGGGGACCACATGAGGTGTTGGGGATTGAACCTGGGTCTGCCACGTGTGAAGCAAGAGCCCTACCCATTGTACCATCTCTCTGGCCCCCCCCAACAGAGGTTTTTTTTAAGCAGGAATTTCCACGCTGGGCTACTTCCCCGGGAAACAGGGGGAAGCTGGCGCCCCCTCCCAGAGCCGGGTCCTCAGGCCCTCCAGGAGAGAACCCTGGGGGTGCGGGGCCGGTTCTTGAGCCGGCACAGCCCCGGGGCCACCCCAAGTGCAGAGATGCTGTTTTGACTCTCCCGCAGGCCCATTCCTGGGGTACCTGCCCCGGCCTCCCACTCACTTCCCCCTGTTTGCGAAAGTTGCAAGTGTGTGTGTGCGTGTGTGTGTGTGTGTCTGTGTGCATGTGTGAATGTGTGTCTCTGTAGGTGAGTGTGTGTCTGTGTGAGTGTGTGTCTGTGTGTGTGAATGCGTGTGAATGTGTGAGTGTGTGCGAGTGCGAGTGTGTATGTGTCTCTGTGTGTCAGTGTGTGTATGTGTGTCAGTGTGTGTCAGAGCTGCTGCGGGCGTGCGGGGGCAGGCTCGGAGACCCCCTGTCTTTCCTGCCCTTCCTGCCTCCAGCTGGCCCCCCAGACAGTCCCGAGGCTCGTGGGCAGGGGCAGAGAGGGGTCTGGACAGAGACTGACTCCCCGCCTCCCCCGCGCCCGGCCCCCAGCCAGCACTGGCTCTGCCCACGTGGACTGACGTCCGTTGTGACAGGGAAGAGCCGAGAGCGGGGGCCACGGGCCGGAGCAGAGTCAGCAGAGACTGTCGGAGATGCCCTGGCCTCGGGGACAAGAGGAAATACAGCCTGGGAGTGCGGAGATGAAGCCAGGGCTGTGTGGACCCGGGGCATTGGGAGTGTGTGTGTGTGTGTGTGTGTGTCTCTGTGTGTGAGGGTGTGTGTGAATGTGTGAATGTGTCTGTGGTGTGTGAGTATGAGTGTGTGTCTATGTGTGTGAGTGTGTGCCTGTGAGTGTGTCTGTGTGTGAATGTGTGTGTCTGCGTGTGTGTGTATGAGTGTGTGTGTGAATGTGTACGAGTGTGTGTCTGTGAGTGTGTATATGTGTGTCTGTGTGTCAGTGTGTGTATGTGTGTCATTGTGTGTCAATGTATCAGTGTGTATCAGTGTATCTGTGTCTGTGTGTCTTTGTGTGTGTGCAAGTGTGTGTCTGTGTGTCTGTGTGTGTGCGTGAGTGTGTGTTTGTGTGTCTGTATGTGTGAGTGTGTGCGTGTGTGTGTGCATGTGTGAATGTGTGTGTCTGCGTGTGTGAATGTGTGTATGAGTGTGTGTCTGTGTGAATGTGTGCGAGCGTGTGTCTGTGAGTGTATATATGTGTGTATATGTGTGTTTGTGTGTCAGTGTGTGTGTGTCATTGTGTCAGTGTATCTGTGTCTGTGTCTTTGTGTGTACGAGTGTGTGTCTGTGAGTGTGTATATGTGTGTTTGTGTGTCAGTGTGTGTATGTGTGTCATTGTGTCAGTGTATCTGTGTCTGTGTGTCTGTGTGTGCGAGTGTGTGTCTGTGTGTCTGTGTGTGTGCACGAGTATGTGTTTGTGTGTCTGTATGTGTGAGTGCGTGTGTGTGTGTGTGTGTGTCTGTGTGTCTGTGTGTGTGTCTACATGCCTGTGGGAATCCAACAGGATGTGGTTTCCGCAGGGTGCCGAATGGTTCACCAACAGGATGGCTGGCAAACACAAGACAAACTCCCAGACAGCAGTGAGCATCTCCCCACCATGATGAACCTCCCTCGGTAATTCAGAATAAAGGAACAGAGAAGGGGTCGGGGGGCACCGAGGAAGAGAACAGGAGCAGGAAACAGCCCCCATGCCTCGAAGCCAGGTCAGCACACGAGCCCTCGGATTCTCTCCCTCCCTGGCGGGCAGCCCCCGTCAGTCAGAGCTGGGACCCTACGCCAATCTGATTATGTGTCTTTCCCGTGTTCTTTGGTTCGGAATGACCCTTGGCTGCATGCACGGCAGAAAGGCCTTTTTGTTGTTGTTGTTTTTTCTTTGCTTTTTGGGTCACACCCAGCGATGCTCAGGGGTTACTCCTGGCTTTGCACTCAGGAATTACTCCTGGCAGTGCTTGGGGGACCATATGGGATGCCAGGGATCGAACCCGGGTCGGCCGCGTGCAAGGCAAATGCCCTAGCCGCTGTGCTATTGCTCCAGCCCCCTGTTGTTGTTTTTTAAGCACCTGGAGACGCTTGATGTTGTGGGATTATTTTTCATCCTAGAAGGAACTCACCTTCTAAAGCGTGCTCAAAGCTGTCTTGATTCACTGCAAGAGAGATCAGGAACACGGGTCAGTGTCAAGTGAGCTCACTGGGTTGGCACGAAGCCAGAGAGACAGAGAGAGAGAGCGGGAGAGCGGGAGAGAGCGGGAGAGAGGGAGGGACCAGGCTCCAGCTGTATTATATTTTATTGAATTTATTGCAGCGGATGCTCTTTTAATCGATCCTGGGCACTTGGAATGAGTGGAAATGTCGGCGCACAGCCCCTTCTTCAGTTCCCAGAAGGGAGACGCAGAAAGGACCAGGGGCAGCAAGGCTCCAAGTGAATAATGACGGTCTTGCCTGTGTCAGAGCCAGCTGGGAGTGGCCTGGCCACCGGCTCACTGCGGCTGCTTCCGTCTCATCAGCCCTGAGCATATATGTATAGCATCATCGTGAATTGCACTTTTTTATTTTTATTTTTTTGCTTTTTTGGGTCACACCTGGCGATGCTCAGGGGTATCTCCTGGATTTTGCACTCAGGAATTACCCCTGGTGGTGCTCAGGGGACCATATGGGATGCTGGGAATCGAACCTGGGTCGGCCGCTTGCAAGGCAAACGCCCTCCCCGCTGTGCTGTCACTCCACCCTCATTGCACACTTTTTGTTTCTGGGCCACATCCAGTGTTGCTCAGGGCTTTCTCCTGACTCTGCACTCAGGAAATCACTCCCAGTGCCGCTCAGATGGACCTTATGAGGTGTTGGGGATTGAACTTGACCTGGCTGCGTGCCAGCCCAGCGCCCTACCCACGGTACTGTCTCCCCAGGCCAAATCTCACGCCCCGAAGGCCCGGATGAGTGTATCCAAACTGAAGTGTGTCCTAATTTAATTTCGATGACGTTCACTTCATTGACTTGCTCAATTTACGGATGGGAGACTGTCCCCCAAGTCAATGAGGCGCTATAATTTTCCCACCAGTAGGGGGCGCTCGCCGCAAGCCCCATGGCACTGGTCCTTTCTTTGTTTTTTGGTTTTTTTTTTTTTTTTTTTTTGCTTTTTGGGTCACACCTGGCGATGCACAGGGGTTACTCCTGGCTCTGCACTCAGGAATCATTCCTGGCGGTGCCCAGGGGACCATATGGGATGCTGGGAATCGAACCCGGGTCGGCCGCATGCCAGGCAAACGCCCTCCCCGCTGTGCTATCACTCCAGCCCTGGCACTGGTCCTTTGTATCTGGGGAGTGTATGTGAGCCTTTGGGGCGACCCCCAAAGCCAAAAGGGTGGGGTGGGGGATGGCCTGGGGGACATCCTTCACCCTTGAGAGCCCCGCGGTTGTGGGAAGGGGGCGTGGGGGGTGGGAAAGGCCTAGGAGTGTGAGCGGGCGGACACTCCTGGATACGCCGGCTTCTCACCTTTGCAGACGGGCAGGGGCCCGTTCCAGTGGGACGGCTGGCCCAGGATGCAGCGGATGGTCACCTCGCCCATGAGCTCGAAGCCTTCGTAGCACATGAAGGTGAGGGACTCTCCAGGCAGGTAGAGGCGCTTGTACAGGATCTGGTACCCGTTCTCAGGCAGCCCCGGGTTGTCACAGGCCAGCGACTCTTCCGCTGAGACGGGAGAGAGAAGGTGGCCCGATGCGGCCGTGCACATCTCTGGGGGGAACCCCGTCCTCAGAGCCGGCCTCTCCCGCTGCAGCCCCGCCTTGTGGGGGACTGTTTCCCCATCTCTCCCCGCTCCCAGTGCTACCCTGTGGGGCCATGGTCGGTCCTGTGAATCTGGCTCCTTCTTTGCTGTGTGACCTCCAGCTAAGACTGCACCCTCTCTGAGCCTCTGCCGCTAGTCCCCGGGAGGTGGGACTAATAGCAGGATTATTAGCGGATGCATCAATAAGGGCAAAGTGCTTAGGGCACTCTTTTTTTTTTCTTTTTGGGTCACACCCAGCGATGCACAGGGATCACTCCTGGCTCATGCACTCAGGAGTCACCCCTGGCGGTGCTCAGGGGACCCTATGGGATGCTGGGATTCGAACCCGGGTCGGCCGCGTGCAAGGCAAACGCCCTCCCCGCTGTGCTATCGCTCCAGCCCCGCTTAGGGCACTCTTGCCGTGTCAGAGGAGACCAGGGAATGACAGGGTTGGTGATGCTCAGTGACTCAATATTCTTCCCGCTCTTCACCTGCCTGTCCCGAAGAAGTCGTGTGCTCCCACCCTCGGTCCTCATTTCTCCCTCCCCAGGAAGCCTTCCCTGATGCCTCCTCCTCCCCACCCCCGACTGAGCGGAGGCCCCTGGCTTTCCAGTTCTCCCCCCGCCTTTACTGAGTCACTTAGGACCAGTTTCCCCCACGGGAAAGGAGCCCTGGAAGCTCAGGGCTGCGCCACACGGAGCGTCAGGAACGATGCAACCTGCAGAGCTTCAGAAGTGAGCCCTGGTGCCGAAGTCCTCCGGGTCCCGGCTATGCCGGGGTGGTGCCTCCCCGTCAGCCCCAGGGCAGAAGGCTCCGCCCCCAAGCCTGGCTTCCTACACCCGACGACAAGCCCAAGACCCGAGGCAAGCTTGGGTCAGTGTCACCCACCTGTGAACACTGAGGTGAGCCAGGTTGGGGGTCTGATGACTCCCAAGTATCATCACGGGCACTAATGTCCTCCCCAACTTGAACACTCAGGGTCATGGTCATCGCCAAAACGTCAAAACTCAGGCGTATCTCCGGCCCTCGCTTTGGGGCACAGACATCAGCTTTAAGTGTCCATGCCTTAGCGCAGGACTGAAGCCACTGACCTTGCACACAGCCAACCCAGGCGCCCTGAGCCGCACCAGGAGTGACCCCTGAGCACAGAGCCGGGAGTAAGTCCTGAGCACCTCCAGGGGTGGGCCCCCACACCAAAACAAAACAGTGAAAGAAAAAACAAAAGTCCGCCCACTTCGCCGCGCCCGCCGCTCCAGTATGACCGAGGAGGACAAGGGAGCTGCTTTGGGCACCAGCAGCCCACTGGACAAGTATGTGAACTGAGCGTTTCCGCCAGGCCGCCCGTGCGGGGGCCCGGCGTTCCTCTTTTTTTTTTAAATCTCTCTCTCTCTCTCTCAACCTCTCCTGGGCACAGCACAGCCTCCACCCCACTTCTCTGAGCACAAAATGGAGACACGCACCCAAATGCGCGGCGCGGCTGGCGGGAGATCGAGGGGTGGGGAAGTACCGGTCTCTGCCCACCGCGGACACTTAAGGACAGTGCAGCCACGTGGGCTTCCCACTCACCGCGCCTGCCACTCCAGTATGACCGAGGAGGACAAGGGAGCTGCTTTGGACACCAGCAGCCCACTGGACAAGGTGCAGTATGTGAACTGAGCGTTTCCGCCAGGCCGCCCGTGCGGGGGCCCGGTATTTCTCTAGGTTTTCCCGTCTTATGAGCACCATAAAAGGGTAAAAGATTGTAGCGATAGAATTTCAGGCAGAATTTTTTCCTGGACTTTATACAGAAACCCAAAACCACGCGGCCGCTGCCGGGGCAGCGAGACCTAATATCATCTAATCATCAGCAATATGAAATGGTTCCCTCTTAACGGGTCGGACTTTGGTGGGAAACCCTAACAAGAATAGTAATTTTTTTGTTGAAATATTGAAGGCAACCAAAGTGGTAGCCATCTCTCTAGATTGAACTAAGCCATACACCCACACCAGCTGAGAAGAAATATCCTTCTTTCTCGGGAAGAAACGCGGCATGGTGTTAACCATAGTATTATGTCCATTAAGTTGACACGGACCTGGTGGCATGGGAATGGGATACAAGGGAATAAAGTATTATGTACATGGAACAGCGGGACGCTGGTGGAATCTCAAGCCGGGGCCGATACCAGCGCACTACCTTTGGTTCCAGAAACTGCAGACTTTCTACCAGACTATCAACTAAGCCAGAGCCCCACGCCGGCTGATGATGGGAAATAACCATCTTTTTCGGTTTGTTTTCCCTTTGTCAGGCAGCGTGGTGAATACTAAACAGGCGTGAACTCGGTGGCGCGGGACGAGGGGGAAAAAAATAGTAAAGTTATGTAACAAACAGCGGGACTTAATATCTCTACATTCTCAGCAATGGAGAACTGTCAAATGATTCCTTGACAATAGGACTGTCTTTTTCTTTTTTTGGGGAAACCCCAGCAACAATAGCGAGTTATGTGTTGAAACATAGAAAGTAACCAAGATAAAGCGTAAACGAAGTGAAACTTATCACTTACAAGGGCGGGGACGGGGGGGGTCGGGAGGGGGCGGGAGGTATACTGGGGTGGTTGGTGATGGAATAGGGGCACTGGTGAAGAGAAGGGTGTTTGAGTATTGTATAACTGACATAATCCTGAGAACTATGCAACCCTCCACATGGTGATTCAATAAAATTTAAAAAAAAGAAAAAAACAAAAGTCCTCTTTGATGTGAAACTGTGTTGCCCAGTTTTTATTGAACTGTCGGGTCCATTCAGCTGGAAGTGACCCGTGGGTTTTGGAAGACACATCCTTTATTGGCTGTATTATTAAGAACGCTACGCCGAGGGCTGGAGAGATAGGACTGTGAATAAGGTATTTTTTTCTTACACACGGTCCAGCCTGGTTCAACACCAGTCCTGAGTCCCACCTGGAGTGATCTCTGAGCATAGCCAGGTACGCGCCCCCATCCAAAAATGTAAATAAAATGAAATAAATATCTTTTTTTTTTTTGCTTTTTGGGTCACACCCAGCGATGCTCAGGGGTTACTCCTGGCTCTGCACTCAGGAATTACTCCTGGCGGTGCTTGGGGGACCATATGGGATGCCGGGGATCGAACCTGGGTCGGCCGCGTGCAAGGCGAACGCCCTACCCGCTGTGCTATCGCTCCGGCCCCCAAAATGAAATAAATATCTACCTCTGCCTCGTCCAGCACCTGCCCCTGGGGGAGTCCCTTGGGAGAGGAGATAGGTCCTGCTTTCTCTTTCCTCCAAAGGTCCCCCGGGACAGCTGAGGGACACTGACCACTCATCCATGTGTCCACGTCAGTCTCTGACTTGCCACTGTGACCCTCCCTCTGCCCAGCCTTCCCGTGAGCCCCAGCCCAGAGTTTATTAGGGGGGGGGGACACCCTTGATTTCACTGAGCACCATAGCCAGTGGTGCTTGGGGCTTACCCCAGGTCCCGTGCTCAGAAATCACTCTTGGCAGGCTGGGGCGGACCATTTGGGCTGCCCTAGACCAGCTGCATGCAAAGAAGGAGCCTTAACCTTTGAGCTTTCTCTCTGTTCTTGCGGTCTCTGCCTTGTTCTTCCATTTTAATCACACGACCATTTTGAACCCAGGTGTGTGGGACCCGGGGCTGAGGCCTCCAAGCCTGCTCGCATCAGGACAGGGCCTCTTCCGCCCAGATCACCCATTTTCCAGTAGCTAGGTGGTCACACCCAGGGACTGCCCCCGGCACCGTGTAATCCCACCAACCGCCAACATCCAGAGACTTAAAACCAAGCTCCCGGAAGTGCGCTGCCACTTCGAGGCTGCGTGTCATTTTATAGCCTACTTCTCCCTCTGGGAGAAACTAACAAGCTACTGAGAGTTTCCTGCCCACATGGGAGAGCCTCACAAGCTTCCCACGGTGTATTCATATGCCAAAACCAGTAACAATGCTGGGTCTCATTCCCCTGACCCTGAAAGAGCCTCCAATGTGGCACCATTGGGAAAGACAAGTGGAGAGAGGCTGCTAAAATCTCAGGGCTAGGACGAATGGAGACGTTACTGAGACCACTCGAGAAATTCGACGATCAACGGGATGATGATGATGATGATGATGATGATGATGATGATGATGATGATGACCATTTTGACTCACCCTCAATAATATTCCTATAATCACAGTCAACTTTCCTTTTCTTAACAAAACCCCCAAAGGTTGATCTGAGACTGGAGAGCGTGTCCACCGGGCTGGTGGGCGTGATGGGAGGCAGGGGTCTGGGTTCAATCCTCATTGTGGTATGATTCTGCCCCCGACCCCCAAGCACTGCTTGGAACGACGTCCAAGTACTGCCAAGTACTGCCAGGAGTGATCCACAAAGCCCCCAAACAAACACACCCACAAGGGTTCTGGTCTAAAGTCCTGTGGGCGCCACCAGCATATTTATATTATCATGCAAAATGCAGCCTGATGCAATGCTTAGAATAAAACAAAAACCGGGGGCTGGAGCGATAGCACAGCAGGTAGGGCGTTTGCCTTGCACGCGGCCGACCCGGGTTCGATTCCCAGCATCCCGTATGGTCCCCTGAGCACCGCCAGGAGTAATTCCTGAATGCAGCCAGGAGTAAGCCCTGAGCATCGCCAGGTGTGACTCAAAAAGAAAAAAAAAGAGAATAAAACAAAACCCAGAGAACCAACACCCCCCCCCCCACACACACACACAGAGTTCCACAGTTCCACAGTTCCATAGATCTCTCCCGCTTGACTCTGCCCTTTGTGCAGGGCTGGGAGAGACCTGGAAACAAGGTTTCTTTTCCCCCAGGGTGGGGAGAGGGCCAGTGGCCAGACCCCAGAATCCCATGAGCTGAGCGAGTGGGAAACGGCCTCACCCTGCCACGGGGGCTGGGGGAGAGGTCAGGGAAAGTTTGCAGGGAGGGCCTGGGCCTCCAGTGCTCTTCTGGGAGGGGATATGAATCCGGACTTGGCTTCAGGGAAAACTGAAGCCGAAACGGATTCCATTTTTCTCTTGCCTGGAGCGCGTGCAGCCCTTCCAGTGTAGCAAAGTGACCAGCAGGGGGCAGTGCTAACACAGCCTTCCCCACCACCTTTGCCTGCAATTTCCTTCCGTAAAATAACAGATGAAGGCGTACAACAAATATTTATCCAGTCCCTTTTCTGTGCCAGGCGGGGGCCTTAGCCCTAGGTGAATAATGATGAAGAAGACAGATGCGGTCCCCGTTGAACAGTCCAGCAGCGTTTTACACACACACACACACACACACACACACACACACACACACACACACACACACACTTCCTGGGGGTTAGCTCGAGGCCAGGGCAGGGTCCTGATGCTGAGACACAGGTGAAAATCTTAGAGCAGAATCTAGAGGAAAATGCCCAAATCACAGGAACTAATTGGGCTGGAGGGGTAGTACAATGGGCAGGGCGGTGTTTGCCTCACACCCAGCTGACCTGGGCTTAATCCCCGACATCACAGATGGTCCCTCGAGTTAGTGGCACATATCTGAAGCCTGGGGATTGATCCCTGGCCCCTCAGTCCTGAATGAATCGGGTAATTTCTAAAACAATTAAAGTCCTGGGCTCTCTATGTATTTTTTTTTTTTTTTGCTTTTGGGGTCACACCCGGCGATGCACAGGGGTTACTCCTGGCTCTGCACTCAGGAATTACCCCTGGCCGTGCTCAGGGGACCATATAGGATGCTGGGAATCGAACCCAGGTCAGCCGTGTGCAAGGCAAATGCCCTACCCGCTGTGCTATCTCTCCAGCCCCTTGTTTTTTGTTTTTTGTGGGGAGGGGGTTTTGGGTCACACCCAACAATGCTCAGGGGTTGCTCCTGGCTCTGCACTCAGGAATTACTTCTGGTGGTGCTCAGGGGACCGTATGGGATGCCGGGGATCGAACTCTGGTTGGTCACGTGCAAGGCCAACGCCCTCCCCGCTGTGCTATCTCTCTGGTCTGTTTTGTTTTTCGATTATGGTTTTTGGGTTAAACCTGGTGGTGCTCAGGGCTTACTCCCAGCTCTGTGCTCGGGGATCACTCCTGGCGGTGCTTAGGGGTCTGTCTGCGGTGCCAGAGATCAAACCTGACTTGTCCACACGCAAGGCAAGCGCCTTGGCCCCTGTGCTGCATTGCTCCAGGCTGCCATTTTCAGTGCTCTCAAAGTGGGGGGTCTCGCACTCGGCTTCCGAGGCTTCCCTGCAGCGAGCGTGACTCAAGTGGCTTCTGAGCATCTCTCTGGCCCCTCCTGGCTTCTAGGTCCCCCCGGCAGTTCTTAGAGTTACGTTTTGTTGGGGATCAGGGGCCTGGGGCCCACTTCTTGGCCAGCTGGGCTGGGAGGGCCAGTGCTTGGGGCTGAGGGAGTGGTGCTGCCCAGGCCTGCAGGCCGGGAGCCTCCAGGGTCACTGTGAATGGTGCTGGGGGGGAGGCAGGGGGGGTGCACATGGCACCAGGGATCAAACTCGGGCCCCATACATGCCCCTCCTGGGGCTCCTTGTTTGCAGAGACAGAACACTCCCCGCTGCCCCCGCCACCACGGGACCTTCTCCAGGGCTTGTGTCTCTGTGTGAGTTGGAGTTCCGCCCCTGGGCTCAGTTCTAGCTGCCAGTTTCCTACTTCCAAATGCAGTGCACAGTTCTGGCCAGTGGGAGGCGCTCACCAAGCAAAACACTCCAACCCCAAACTAGAACCCACCAGAGAGACCTTGGGCCCAGGGTCTGGACCCGGGGAGGGGATGTGGGTTGGTGAAGGGGTCAGAGTGTGGTTCTGCGAAGACCTGTAAGACTACCACCACCTCCTCCCTCTCCTCCTCCTCCTCCTCCTCCCCCTCCTCCTCCTCCTTTATTCTTTCTTTTTTCTTCTCCTTCTCCTCCTCCTCCTCCTCCTCCTCCTCCTCCTCCTCCTTCTCCTCCTCCCCCCCACCACACCCAGCGCTTACTCCTGGCTCTGCACTCAGGAATCCCTCCAGGTAGGGGACCGTGTGGGGTGGTCCACTTATATGCGCATAGCTATGTGCACTATTTGCTAAGTGCAAGTAAGCCTCCTACCTGCTGTACTCTTTCCAGACCAGTATTTTTATTTTTTATTTTTGTTTTCGGGCAATGCTCAGGACTTTCTCCCGACTCTGCACTCAGAGATCACTCTTGGCAGATTTGGGGCACCAGGGATTGAACCCAGATCAGCCGTGTGCAAGGCAAGCACCCTCCCTGCTGTATTACGACTCTGGCCTCCCAGTACCTTTTGAAAGTGAGGACTATTCTGACTTGCTCCGAAAGCTGCTCGCGGGGAGCAAGCCAGGGATGCTGGTGGAGGAGTTGTTGGGGTGTAAATGTCTCTCTACAGTAAATTTACTGTATCACTGTCATCCCGTTACTCATCGATTTGCTCAAGCGGGCACCAGGAACGTCTCCATTGTGAGACTTGTTGTTCCTGTTTTGGGCATATCGAATACACCACGGGGAGCTTGCCAGGCTCTGCCGTGCGGGCGGGATACTCTCGGTAGCTTGCTGGGCTCTCCAAGAGGGACAGAGGAATCGAACCCGTGTCAGCCGCATGCAAGGCAAACGCCCTCCCCGCTGTGCTATCGCTCCGGTCCAACAGTAAAGTTACAGTAAATGTAAATTGTAAACTCACTGCAGATGCCCGAGTATCGCTGCCCTTACTCTGTGCTAGCCATTGTCATGAGACAGGAATCACACCAACGCTCCGGCCCCCTCACTGCCCAGCTCCCCCCCACGCAGAAACGGATGGGGACCCTGAGCTGGGGGCTCCCGCGGGCCCGGGGCGAGGCGGGACTCACAGACACAGTGGGGCAGGCGGGATGTCCAGATGGGCGTGCCGGTCTCGCGGCTGTAGCAGGTCAGCAGGGAGCTCCCCTCCAGCACGAAGCCGGGGTTGCAGGTGTACTGGATGGTGGTGCCCACCAGCAGGACCGGGTCCGAAATGAGGCGCGTGGAGTGGTCCACCTCTCCGGGGTCGGTGCAGTACATGACTAGGGAAAGCAGAGCAAGGGGGCGTGAGGGCTCCGGAGGGTCCCAGGCAGAACCACGGAGAAGGTGGACTCTCTCTGTTGTGCTCATCAGGGGCGGCTGGAAGAGAATGAGGCAGGACGGAAGGGACTTGGATGAACCAGCCCAAAGGAATGTTGGCATTGGGGCCGGATGGCCACAGCAGGCTGGACGCTGGGCAGAGCGAGGGCCCGTCCTGGAGCACTGTCTCCCAGGAGCCGCTGGGGTTTACTTGGCAGGACTGGAACACAGTCAAACAAGCATCCGTTTCCGCTTCTCGAAACAAAAGATCAATATTGAAAAAAAAAAAAGGGAAAACAATAAACCGATTTAGACAGAACACGGCAGGTCGCATGCGTGATGAGAAAAGGGGGCCGTGCTT
This sequence comes from Sorex araneus, assembly GCF_027595985.1. Classification (NCBI taxonomy): domain Eukaryota; kingdom Metazoa; phylum Chordata; class Mammalia; order Eulipotyphla; family Soricidae; genus Sorex; species Sorex araneus. Next base: position 14,148,350 of record NC_073310.1, read on the forward strand.
CGGGGTGGAATCCAAGCCGGAGCGAGGCCGTGTACACACATGGCTCCCCGCCAGCACAGTGCTCTGTCTGGCACGAGCTCTAGATGTCGGTGTGCGTCTCTCCTCATGCACAATACAGGCGCCCGCGTGTCTGCGCACACAGCTGGCGCCGCACACAGCTGGCGAGGGCAGCCCTTTCCAGAGTCACGTGACTCTCAGAAGACGCCGGTGAAGAATTCTCTCTCTACCTGATGGGAATTTTGTTGTTGTTGCTATGTGTGTCTGTGTGTGTGCGTGTGTGCGTGTCTGTGTGTGTGCGTGTCTGTGTGTGTGCATGTCTGTGTGTGCGTGTCTGTGTGTGTGCGTGTCTGTGTGTGTGTGTGCGTGTCTGTGTGTGTGCGTGTCTGTGTGTGTGCATGTCTGTGTGTGTGCATGTCTGTGTATGTGCGTGTCTGTGTGTGTGCGAGTGTGTGTGTGTGTGTGTGTGTGTGTGTGCGCGCGCGTGTCTGTGTGTGTGTGTACAGGGGGTATTTTGAACCCCATTCAATGATACCTGGAGGGTCCTCCTGGCTCTGTGCTTGGGGATCAATTCCCAGCAGTTCTCAGGGGACCACAGGGACCCGGGGGTAGAGCCAAGATCGGCCCCCATGCAAGGCTAACTAACGTCTTCCTCCCTGTACGCTCTTGGGATCCCTGCCATAACTGTCCGACCGTGTGCGTAGTAGAAGGGAGCCTTTGTTACCTGTGTGATTTTAAAATGTTGTCATTTACAGCAAGCCAGAGACACAGCAGAGAGCGGGAGGCATCTGTCTCGCACAAGACTAACCCCGGCTCAATCCCTGGCTTTCCATACGGTCCCTGAGCTCTGCCAGGAGCGATTCCTGAGAACAGAGCCAGGATTAACCCTGAGCACAGCTGAGGGTGGTCCCCCCCTCCCCAGGAGCCCATTTGATTTATTTTACTGGGCCACTGTATTTCACGGCGTAATCGCCAGAGATTTAAAGATAAACAAAAAGAAAAGAAAGCAAAAACAAAATTGTCATATTTTATCCCTATAGAGAAGACTCTCATAATGGTTTCGCCTTATTTTTCTACTATGTATATAAAATATACATTATACATACTGGGTATGTAATATATTATGTGTCTAGCAAAAAAAAAAAGTAGGGCAGCATCATTATGGAAACTAAAAGAAATTTCATTTATATTTTGGATATTTTTTTTGGCTGCATCCTGTGTGCTCAGGGCTTACTCCTGGCTCTGCACTCAGAGATCACTCCTGGTGGGCTGGAGGGACCATCTGGGATGCCGGGGATGGAATCTGGGTCTACTGCATGCAAGACAAGTGCCTTACCCGCTGTACTATCGCTTTGGCTCCACGGAAAACAGTTTAAAAAATGCACATAAGGGGCTGGAGCGATAGCACAGTGGGTAGGGTGTTTGCCTTGCACGTGATTGACTTGGGTTCGATTCCCAGCATCTCATATGGTCCCCTGAGCACTGCCAGGGGGTAATTCCTGAGTGCAGAGCCAGGAGTAACCCCTGTGCATCGCCGGGTGTGACCCAAAAAGAATAATTAAAAAAAAGCATATAAACCGATTTTTGGACCCAGATGATTCTACAGTGGTGGTGATTCTGCAGTGGATTTCAGTCTTGTGCCTATTTTTTTTTGCCTGGCACAGGGCTCGGAGATGACACCCCAGGCGCGGGCTGAACCGGAGGTAGGTCCGTGCCACCGGAAGTAACGGGCTCCGTGCCAACCAGGCCCCCCGGGAGTGTGGCGGGAGGACGCAGACTCACTCTTCTCGCAGAAGGGGGGGTCGCTGCTCCAGCTGAGGTCCCACTGGCAGGTGAGGGTGTCGCTGCCCACGATGTCGTAGCCGGGGTCGCACTGGTAGGTGATCCGGGCTCCCCGCACCAGCTCCGTGTGGGACGTGGTCTTCCAGCCATTCTGGATCTCAGGCAGGTCCGAGCAGGAGTCGTTCCTTGACACCTCTTTAAGACAAAAGCAGCGTCCTTAGTGGGGGAGGGGGGGAGGGGGAGGGGGTGAGGCTGCACTTTGGTTGGGGGCGTCAGAGCCAGCAGAGCGGAAAGGTCCCTGGAGAGAAGCAGCCGGCCGGGAGGTCCCGACAGGAAGAGTCGCCTCCATTCCTGCATGACTGTGGCAGCCCCGGACTGAATGAGGGAGAAAAGCAACAATGACGAAACCAGAGAAAACACACACACACACAAACACAAACAGAAGTCGCAGCCCTGTTCCCCAGACCCCTCAAACCCAACAACTCTTCCCAAGGGACACTGTACAGTGATTTCTTTGTACGGGCCACCCGGTCTCCGAGACATCGCCTTTGTGGGACGTTTGAGGACTTTGAGTCGGCCCCAACCCCAGCTCTGCCTCTTTCCAACCCACAGACCCAGGGGACAGACACTTCTTCGTCGGGTCTCAGGTTCGCTCCCTGTCCAGGCGAGCGCAGAGGGCCGGCACGCACGGCTGGCAGGCGGTTGCAGAGGTGTCCGTGGGCCGGCAGGGCGCTTGCCTTGCGTGCAGCTAACTGGGGTTCCATACCCAGCATCCTCTCTGGCTCCCCGAGCACCACCAGGAGTGATTGTAACAAAAAAGGAAACAAAGTAACCACAAAGGAAGTGGCTGGCGTGTGATGCCCGAGATCAGGTTTCCAAGGTGGCTGGGATGCCCCGGTTCCTCTCCCCGCTTCCTCTCCCTGGAGGCCACGTGCTCAGCACATCTAAGAACATACATGTGGCTCTGAGACGCCCAGTCCTGCCCTAGGCACTAACAGGAGACTGAAGGAGGGCGCGGCTGGGAAGTGGAGCCCCGAGGACCCATTCCAGCCTTCAGATGTGCCGCCGCCCTGCCTGATATCTTGCCAGGAGCCTTGTGAGAAATCCCCAGTTGGCATCGTTCACCAGATGCCGCTCCTGGACTTCTGGCCCGCAGAAATGGCCAGATTCTACTTTTTTTTTTTACCTTTTTGGGGTCACACCAGTGATGCACAGGGGTTCCTCCTGGCTCTGCACTCAGGAATCACTCCTGGAGGTGCTTGGGGGACCGTATGGGATGCCGGGGATCGAACCCGGGTTGGCCGTGTGCAAGGCAAACGCCCTACCTGCTGGACTATCGCCCTGCACCTCTACACTGTTTTGTTGCTAATTTCTTTTGTGTGGTGCGGAGGGAACGCCCAGTGGTGCTAGGGGTTTATTCCCCAGAGTGCTTGGTGGGTGGGGGGGTCCTTGCGGAGTTGGTGCTCAAAACCAAGTCTCCCACGTGAAGGCTTGTGCTCTGGCCCTTTGAATCATCTCCAGCTATTTTTTTTTTTTTTTGGAGGCAGGGCAGAGGGTGGTGGTTACTTTTGTTAGATCACCATAGCTGACAGATACACTCAGTTTCATGCTTGTGTTGTTGTTGCTTTTTTGGGTCACACGCAGCGATGCTCAGGGGCTACTCCTGGCTCTGCACTCAGGAATCCCTCCTGGCGGTGCTCGGAGGACTATTGGGGATGCTGCCGGGGATCGAACTCAGATCGGCCGCGTGCAAAGCCGACATCCTGCCCGCTGTTACCATCGCTCCGGCAGCTTCATCTTTTTTTAATTTGTTTTATTTTATTTGCTTTTTTGGGTCACACCCGGCGATGCACAGGGGTTACTCCTGGCTTTGCACTCAGGAATGACTCCTGGCGGTGCTCAGGGGACTATATGGGATGCTGGGAATCGAACCCGGGTCGGCCGCAAGCAAGGCAAACGCACTACCCGCTGTGCTATCGCTCTAGCCCCCCGGCAGCTTTATCTTAAGACGGGCTACTAAACCTCAGGATTTGAGGAACCTGTATTTTTCTTTTTTTTTTTCTTTTTGGGTCACACCCGGCAATACTCAGGGGTCACTCCTGGCTCATGCACTTAGGAATCACCCCTGGCGGTGCTCAGGGAACCATATGGGATGCTGGGATTCGAACCCGGGTTGGCCGCATGCAAGGCAAACGCCCTACCCGCTGTGCTATCGCTCCAGCCCCTAACCTGTATTTTTATATGAAGATATTTAAGTATTAAGGTAAAAATAGACATCGGTGCACTCTTCGAGTCACACGGTGGATCATGGGTGGGTGAACTCGTACCGTAGCCCCGGAAATACTCCATGAGCTGATGATGGCAGAAGTGCCGTCTGCCATCTCCTTATCCTCCGTCCTAAAGCTGAAATAATCAGAATAACTCTCCAATTTCCTCCCTCGGTCCCCCATGACACAGGTAGCTACTACCACAGCCCCCCCGGACTCTTCTTGCGTCTCAGTGCCCGGTGCCCGGAGTTTGAGCAGAGAGCTAATTGTGTAATTAATTTGTAGCTCTTCTGAGCTTCTGGGAAAGCCACGCACCTCCACTGTCTTTGGGGAAGTGGTTCCGAGAAACGAGTAATGGCTGTTCCTGGGATTTCATCATGATTTTATTTGGGGAGAGATCTCAGGGGGGCCTGTGAGAAGAGGGGAGGGGGGAAACGGCCTCTCGAAATCTCCTGGAGGGGAATGAGAGCCGCTATTTTTTAGGCCTTGGGAAGAAACAGCCGAGCCCCTGGATTTGGGACAGAGTGACAAATGTCCAACTCTAGACCAGGCGCGGGAGCAGGAGGACATGCAGGGGTGCGGCCGGCCGAGCTCAAGAAACGGTTTGGCTCGCTTGACATCTGGGGAATGAGTCCGCTTGGTTTTCCCTCTGGGGCACCCCCAGGCTCCGCTGTGGTCCCCGGAAGTTTGTGATCATTCGGTTGCTGCCACCCGAAGGCGCAACAGGGCTCAAATCACAGCACCCCTGTTTTGTGAGCTGGTAAATCACTTCACCTCCCTGGTCTTTTGTCCCTAGGAGTCGCCCTCCAGGACCCTGGCTAAAAAAGGCTACAGATCCGTCCATGCCCAAGGAGGAGGTTCTGGAAGGTTCTGTCCGCAGGGTCCTTGTGTTTGCTGAGGATAAGAAGACTGGGATAGACGGAGGAGGCACAGCCGGTACGCCTTCTCCAGATGGAGCCCCGGCGACACTGAGCAATGACTAACATGGCTCCGGGATGTGGGACTGGGAGAACTCCGAACCGCGCGGCCACTAATGTGGCCATGTGACCTTTTCTAAAAAATGGAAACTTACAATCTATTGATGCCATCCAACATGTCTGACTGGTGGAGGAAAACCTCGAAGTAATGGTAGTGAGATTCTTGTTGAAAATTGAAAGTAATCAAAGTAAGGAAAGAGGGGCCGGAGTGAATAGCACAGCAGGTAGGCGTTTGCCTTGCATGCGGCCGACCCGGGTTCGATCCCCGGCATCCCATATGGTCCCCCAAGCACTGCCAGGAGCAATTCCTGAGTGCAAAGCCAGGAGTAACCCCTGAGCATCGTTGGGTGTGACCCAAAAAGCAAAAAAAAAAAAAAAGTAAGGAATGAGTAAAGTGAAAAATGTCTTCCACACAGGCAGAGGGGGAGTGGGAGGGGGGGAGTATGTGGGGTTTGGTGGTGGATCAAATATGAAAACTATGTAACTGTATCTCACAGTGATTCAATAAAAAATAAAATTAAAAAAAAGAAGACTGGCCTTGCTAGGCCTCCAGCTCTTTCTGCTAGTTTTTGCTTTGGGGCCACACCCAGAAGTGCTCAGCTCAGGGTTGACTCCTGGCTCTGTGCTCGGGAATCACTCCTGGCGGGGCTCAGGGGACCCTATTGGATGCTGGGGTTGGAACCTGGGTCTGTAAGCACCCGACCCACCGGACTATCTCTCCTGCTCTTCCTTCGAGAGGGGCTGTGACTCCAGCCCTGCCCGCCAACACCTCTGGGTCTCCTTATCGTCGGTCCTAAAGCCGAGACAGGATCCAGGAGCCCGCTGACCCCTGGGGCAGTGTGTGGAGGCTGGAGGAAAGCCTCAGAGAGGAAAGAAACACTGACTAAGATTCGTGAGCACTCGGCCTCCCTGTGTGAGATATCCGGAAATCAGAAATCAGGTGTTTAGTCTGGTGGGGCCAAAATTAGCAGCACCCAAAGCACCGTCTGCCCACCGCCTTCCACCCGGACCTACTCAGCGCAGAGACCAGCAGTCACAGCAACCTCTTTCTTTACACCCAGCCGGGAGCTCCCTGCGCGCCCTGCACAGTGCCCTGTTGTTCGGTGGGAGGTGACTGGTCGCCTGGACTTGATCTCTTATGCCAAAGCTGCACTGAAGCTGCTTCCACATCCCTGCTGTGTTGTTTTTATTATTCCTTCCTTCCCCTGCAACCAGCTGCCGACCCTGGTGAAGCAGAAACAGTGAGGGGAGGCGGGGGGGGGGGGTCTTTGCTTCTTTATGTGCTGAGTGGATTTTTTTGGGGGGGTCACAGCCAAGTAGGCCACACTCACTCATGACCCTGACCTTCCAGGGAGGGTCCCAGAGCCTGGGGCCTCTCCCAGAGTTTGGATTTGGGTCATGGGTCCATGCTGGAGCTCGAGAATTTGCCAGGTGACCCCCTGAACCCATCACTGGTTCCCCCCTCCCTGCCTCCCTTCCCCTCCAGGCCTCATTTATGCCAGTTGCTTCAGGCTCTGGTCAAATCTAGGCCCTGTCTGGGTTTGATCCCTGTCACCCCAGCTGGCCCCCGAGCCTGCCAGGAGTGATCCCAGAATGCAGAACCGGGAGTGAGCCCTGAGCACGGCCACGTGTGGCCAACACAACAACAAAGCAACAAACCCCCCCCCCCAAAAAAAAAAAACACAAAAAGAACCCAAACCAAACAGATGAAAGAACCTAGACCCCGGAGAGCAAAGCCCCTCGGACGCCAGGTACCGTGGCAGGCACTGGGCATCAGTGGGGCATTCTCCCTCACTGACCTGTGTCACATCCTCCTCTGAAGGCTTTGCCTGGGGCTTTTTTTCCCCTTTTTGGGTCACAGCCAGAGATGCTCAAGGGTAACTCCTGGCTCTTCACTCAGGAATCACTCCTGACCGTGCTCCGGGGACCGTATGGGAAGCCGGGGGTGGAGCCTGGGTCAGCTGTGTGCAAGTCCTTCCCTCCGGACTATGGCTCCAGCCCCCCACGGGGCCTCTCAACAGAGGAAGCCACAGGCCATTGGCTGGCACCGCAGTTAAACACAGATGGATGCCCTGCTTGCGTCCATCAAAGGGAAGGAAGAACAGGGGCTGAAGTGATAGGATGGCAGGTGAGGTGCTTGCCCTGCACGTGGCTGACCCAGGCTCAATCCCTGTGCAAAGAGAGAGAGAGAGAGAGAGAGAGAGAGAGAGAGAGAGAGAGAGAGACAGACAGACAGACAGAGACAGAGAGAGACAGACAGAAACAGAGAGAGAGACAGACAGACAGAGACAGAGAGAGACAGACAGAAACAGAGAGAGACAGAGAGAGAGACAGACAGAGACAGAGAGAGACAGACAGAAACAGAGAGAGACAGAGAGAGACAGACAGAAGCAGAGAGAGACAGAGAGAGACAGACAGAGACAGACAGAAACAGAAAGAGACAGAGACAGAGAGAGACAGACAGACAGAGAGAGACAGACAGAAACAGAAAGAGACAGAGAGAGAGACAGACAGAAACAGAGAGAGATAGAGACAGACAGAAACAGAGAGAGACAGAGAGACAGACAGAAACAGAGAGACAGAGAGAGACAGAGACAGAGAGACAGAGAGACAGAGAGAGGGAGGCAATAAAAGGAACTGAGCACTCCTTTTTGGGGGGTCATTTTATGAATCGCACCCAGTGATACTCAGGGGTTACTCCTGGCTCTGCACTCAGGAATTACTCCTGGCGGTGCTCAAGGGACCATATATATGGGATATCGCGGATTAAACCTGGGTCAGCTGTGTGCAAGGCAAACACCCTCCACGCTGCACTATTGCTCCTGTCCCATGAACCGGGCACCCTTGAGTCCACCCCACCTCAGGACAGATGTCCCTCAGGGGCCATCTCTCCGAGCTGAGCTGCCTTCGACACCAGGATAGGGCCCCGACATTGTCATCCGCCCATCCCACTCACTGGCTTGAGGCCACAGGAGAACTTGATTTCTTCCTTTATTCTAGGGCAGGATCTCAGACACCCAGGAGTGCAAAGAGATGTGGGGGCACTATAGTCTGGAACATGGGGAGAACTTGTGTAAGGACGGCACCCAGTGGTCCACCTCAGAGGTCCTACCCACTTGAAATGGCTTCCTGGGTCGGATGGAGTGTCAGGTTGGGAGATCCAGAGAACCTTCCCTTCACAACTTGCCAACCTCCTGGGCTTGCTAGTTCAACTTCGAGTTTGAGAGGGGGATTCCTGGGGCTGGATTGATAGCACAGCGGGGAGGGCGTTTGCCTTGCACGCGGCTGAGCCGGGCTCGATTCCCAGCATTCCATAGGGTCCCCTGAGCACTGCCAGGGGTGATTCCTGAGTGCAGAGCCAGGAGTAACCCCTGTGCAATGCTGGGTGTGACCCATAAAGGAAAGAGAGAGAGAGAGAGAGAGAGAGAGAGAGAGAGAGAGAGAGAGAGAGAGAGAGAGAGAGAGAGAGAGAGAGAGAGAGAGAGGGACTCCTGCTGAGGAGCTGAAGGCAGGTCGGGAAAGTCTGTTTCGGGCATCAGATGACAGGAAGGAGCTGACGCGTGAGCTCAGTGAGGCAGGATGGATGATCTCTAAGGACTGAAGCCAAGCCACCAGTAACTCTCCTCCAAAGGCAGTGGAGCGGGGCTAGAGACACAGCGCAGGTGGTAGGGCGTGCGCCAAGCACGGGGCCGACCCCAGTTTTATCCCCGGCACGGTTTGATCCCCAAGCACCACAAGGGGTCACTCTTGAGCACAAATTGAGGAATAGCTTCTGAGCACCACTGTTGAGTGGTGTGGCCCGAAAACCAACCAACCAATCAACCAACCAGACAGATGAAGGCAAAAGGAACAAAGGCACTGAGGGTTGGGGGGCACCTCACCTGGCCGCCACCGTGAGCCACATGCCCCCGTGCCCCGCCCAGGTTAGACCAGAGCACCTGTGGAAGCAGCCAGGAGAACGCGCTGAAAGCATTTAGCAGCACAATCCAGGGCAAAGGGGCCCCTGAGACACATAAAAGAAATCAACACTTGTGTTCGCCTCCCTGGCAGAGGTGAGAAATGCCCACCAGCTGGAAATAAAAACAAACAAATAAGGGATTTATTAGCACAAGCTACAGGCTCTGGGCGGCAGCGGACAGCCAGGGGAGAGGCCCGTAGGCTAGAGGCAGGAGGAAGGCAGGAGAGTGGGAAGGAGAAGAAGCGCAAACTTCCAAGCCGGGAGGAGAGAAGCACAGAGGGGATCTGGCCGCAGAGGGTGGGCTGCTGTGTGTGTGTGTGTGTGTGTAGGGGGGTAACGGGGAAATTTACCAGCTGTGCCCCCACCTTTCCTGTTCCCCCAAATTCAGGCCTGGGAGGTACAAACGTGCTCCCCCGTGGAGGCTGCACTGTGCTCTGGAACACTCGGGGTGCAGCCACCTGCCCCTGGGGGCCAGTCCCCTCTGGGGATGGGACCAAGGGGATGTCACAGTGGCCAGGTCCCTTGGCCCTGTGTGGGAAAGCAGCCCGGGACGAAGAGTGATAGAGAGACGCTTTTGGGATTGCGACCAACCGTGGAAATCAAGGCAGAGAGCTGTCCCCGAGAGGGGCAAGCAGCCGTGAGACCCCAGAATAGAGAGGCTGCAGCTATGGGAGGGGTGGGCAGAGAGGGTGTCGGTGGCCCGGAGGAGGCCAGTGGAGCCACCGGTGAGATGCACGGGACAGGAGTGAGCAGGGCGCCACCTGGAATTTGCTGGTGAGGTCAAGGTTGGGGGAAATAACGGGGGAATTGTGGATTGGTGAATGGGGATTGGTGGAGCTATGTGGGGATTCGTGGAGCTGTGTGGGGATTCATGGATTCGTGGATGGGGGTTTGTGGATTCGTGAATGGGGATTCGTGGACCTGTGTGGGGATTTGTGGATTCGTGGATGGGGGTTTGTGGATTCGTGAATGGGGATTCGTGGAGCTGTGTGGGGATTCGTGAATTCGTGGATGGGGGTTTGTGGATTCGTGGATGGGGGATACGTGGATTCGTGGCTCAGCACTTCTGCTGTGCTCTGGGTGGAGACCGGTGCAAAAGAGGAGGTAAGAGGTGCCGGGATGAAGGTGAGTTGCTGGAGAGGGAGGCGGGAAGGGGGTGAACAGACGGACCCTCTAGAAGGGGTGGTGGGTGGTCCTGAGCACTTAGCTTGACTTTTGTTTTCCGCAACAGTAGGATGAAGGGGAGAGAAGTGGTGACTCGAGATCAGAGGAGTCTGGGCAGGTCTGAAAGTGGGTGGGGTGGAGAGAAAGGCTGTTTCTGCACCCTGGGGTGGGGGGCAGAGCAGGCCCGTGGGGTGAGCTGAGCTCCAGGAACAGACAGGGGCCCTCAGGCTTGCGGGAGTCGCTGTGATTCGGGGGAGTCGGGGAGGCAATAATTCCAGCTGCCACGGAAACAAATGCGTGAAAGAAGCACGATGCCGGGGCCGGAGCGATAGCACAGCGGGGAGGGCGTTTGCCTTGCACACGGCTGACCCGGGTTCGATTCCCAGCATCCCATATGGTTCCCCTGAGCACCGCCAGGAGTAATTCCTGAGTGCAGAGCCAGGAGTAACCCCTGTGCATCGCCGGGTGTGACCCAAAAAGCAAAAAAAAAAAAAAAAAAAAGAAACACGATGCCTTATGGAGTGTGAGAGCTGCACCATGACAACTCCTGGGGTCCACCTTGTGGGGTGGTCCGAGGACAGAGGACCCACGGGAGGCTCAGAGAGGAGCAGCGAGTTGTGCAAGGTTGCGTGCACACACACACACACACAGAGAATATATGGTATTTCTTACATAGCATTAGACACGCCCAGAAGAAATCTCGTCACCTGCATCTAAGCACGCACATCGAGACGCCCTGAGAAACACCCACCTATGTAGTTCATGATGAATCCCTGCCCCTTCCCAAAGATGAGGCCGGCGGGGTCCGAGTGGAACTGGATGGTCAGGTCCGGGGTGGAGGAGTACAGCTTCTGGGGGCCGCTGTTGCCGAGATACTGGCCCAGGATGTGGGGCATGAGCTCGTCCCCGTCGTAGATGGTCAGGATGTCGCTGTTACTCAGGTTCAGGCTGGAAGAGGAGCAGAGGGAAGAGCGGGTAGACTGAGGCAGAGCCGCGAGCATGGCATTGCACCCGTTTTTGATTTATTTAGTTTTTCCAGTCATCACACAGGTCTTTCCTTCTTTTCTCCCTGGTGTTTGGGCACCACCCAGTTGTGTTCAGAGACTATTCTTCCTGGCTCTGGGCTCTGAGTGACCCCTGGCAGTGCTCGGGGGACGGTACGTGGAGCTGGGGATGTACTCAGGTGGGACGGCTGCAAGTCTAGTGCCTTCCCCCTCCCCCCCTGGACTGGGTCTCCGGCCCATGCCATACGCTCTCTGGAGACAGACTGTGCGCCAGCTCCCAAGAGGGCACCGGGTTGGAAGGCAGGTTGGCACGGACTGCAGAGGAGGCCCGGGCAGGCTCACCCTGGCAGCAAACCTGACTCACAGACTGACGGAGCTTCAGCTTCTTCCGGAAAATCCCTACTCGGAGTCTCCGGCAGAGACGGATGCTCACAGGAAGCAGAATCACCTCTCACCTCCCCTGTTCATCCAGTTCACCATCCATGGTCATTTTTCTTTTTTTTTGCTTTTTGGGTCACATCTGGCAATGCACAGGGGTTACTCCTGACTCCTGCACTCAGGAATCACCCCTGGCGGTGCTCAGGGAACCATATGGGATGCTGGGATTCAAACCCGGGTCGGCCGCGTGCAAGGCAAATGCCCTCCCTGCTGTGCTATCGCTCCAGCCCTCTTTTTTTTTTTACCTTTATCTTTATTTTACACAGTTTACCCAAAACTTTAAAATATCTTTCGATTAAGCTGTATAATTGCTCAAAAGTCATTATATGATAAGAATCTATTTAATCTTCTTGTTTTATCTTTAATTAAAAAATTGTTTTTTTGCCTTTTGGGATGCTCAGGGATGCTCAGGGGTTACTCCTGGCTCTGCATTCAGGAATCACTCCTGGTGGTGCTTGGGGGACCATATGGGATGCCGGGGATTGAACCTGGGTCAGCCACGTGCAAAGCAAACACCCTACCCACTGTGCTACCACCCCAGCCTTGACCTAGAGAGATTTTATTTTATTTTATTATTTTTATTTTTTTAATTTTAATTTTTTTTTTGCTTTTTGGGTCACACCCGGCGATGCACAGGGGTTACTCCTGGCTCTGCACTCAGGAATCACCCCTGGCCATGCTCAGGGGAGCATATGGGATGCTGGGAATTGAACCCAGGTCAGCCGCGTGCAAGGCAAACGCCCTACCTGCTGTGCTATCTCTCCAGCCCCCTAGAGAGGTTTTAGTGGCTTTCCAAAGTCTCCAACCGTTCCTCTCTGTACCCCCGTGCCTCCTCTCTTCATAGAAGCTGCCTGCCTGCTTTGAACCAGGGCTTTAAGGCAGAGCTCCCAGCGCCCCCCAGCCACCCGGACTCTCCCCAGAGTCCACGGAGGGGGCAGCCTGGAATCCCTAGTCACACGAGCATCTGGGGTGCGCACCGCTTCCTTCCCTTCCTTCACACTGCGGGAGCCCCGTGGAGTCAGGGGAAGAAAGAAACAGCCTGCCGCAATCTTCCTCTGCTTCTGTTTCCAGGTCACCCCTGCCTGGGTTTGGGGACAACTCCGGGCTCTGTCTGCAGGACCCGCTCCAGGGGGCACTCGGGGGAGCCCACGCTGCCCGGGGTCCATCCAGCCTCCCACATGCAAAGCACAAGCTTAGCCCCCCGGGACCTTCTCACAGTCGGCTGCGTGGGGTGGACGCGAGCTCTGGCCTCACGTTAGGGAAAAGCCTCTCGGAACTTATGAAAGCGGCAATTGCTTAAGAAAGTGCCAGCTGAGGCTGGTGAGAGGCCCCCGAGAGCGGAGAGGGAAATTTTTTTTTTTTGTTCCTTGAGCCAATTTCACAGCGAATCTGCGGGCACAGGGTGTTGCACGATCCCTCACGCCAGCGATCTACAGGCGGGAGACGCGTTTCGAGGGTGCAAAGGGCTTTCCCTCCAAGGCCCCGCATGGCCGGCCCTCTGGTCTCTGCGAAAGGGTGCTGGGAAGTAGGAAGCTGGGTGGGATTCCGGCTCTGCCCCTTTCCCGGAGGGCAGGCGGTGGGCTGGTGAAATTTTCCTGTTCGAGTCAAGCTGCTTCTTCCCAGCTAACGCCCAGGGCCTTGGGAATGAGGGGAGCAGGCGGAGGAGCTGGGGTCAGATTCCAGCTTCAGTGGCAGCCCCTGAGCAAGCCTGGTTGGCCGTTGGGTGTGACGTCATGCTGCAGGGTCCCTAGGGGCATGGTAAGGGCCGCCATCAACGCCAACATCCCCCCAACTACCGTCAGGATAATGACTCTACCGTCATCATCCCCCCCGCCACCATCACGGTTCCTGCCACGCTGCTTCCCCCACTGTCACTAGCACCCGCCTCAGACCATCAGCACCAGTCACCGTCACCACCACCCTCGCTGTCCTCAGAGTCATCAGCTGTCATCGATGATTACACTGTTGCCATCGTCATGCTACCTCACACCACCGCCTTCGTGACCATGACGACCAGTCTCGCCACAACCGCCAGCACCATGGTCAGCGTATCCACCGCCACCACTGCATCTCCACCCTCACCGGGACCAACAGGTGACCGCCACCATCATTGCTGCCAGACCGCTACCACTGCCAGACCGCCACCATCTCTCCTACCACCATCGTCACCAGCGGTCACTGTCATCATCACCTCCATGGCGGCTGCCCTCCTCAGCACTGCTGTGCCATCCACACCATCGTCACCACCCCCATCTGATCACCACCATCCATCACCCACCCTCACACCGCCTCCTCCGCCACTGCCGCTACCTTCAGCCTCACCATCTGGGATGTAAACACAAGCAGGATGACACTGATATCCAAGGCCAGGAGGACTGGTCCATGGTTGGGAGCCTGCCACAAGGGCGTGTGGGGCAAAGGGCAGTGTGAGGAGGGACTAGTATGACAATACTGGGTAGGAACGATCACGCCGGACAAGAACTGAGCGTTGAAAGTAGGTAAAGGGATATAGCTGGTAACCTTTCAGTGTCTGTGTTGCCAACCATATGCCCAAAAGGTTGGGGCACGGGGAGAGAGAGAGAGAGAGAGAGAGAGAGAGAGAGAGAGAGAGAGAGAGAGAGAGAGAGAGAGAGAGAGAGAGAGAGAGAGAGAGAGAGAGAGGCAGACAGACAGATAGAGAAGACAGAGACAGAGAGAGAAGACAGAGACAGAGAGAGACACAGAAAGACAGAGAAATAGAGAGAGACAGAGACAGAGAAGAGGGAGAGAGGAGACAGAGAGACAGAGGACAGAGACAGAGACAGAGAAAAGAGAAGTGTTTGCCATAGAGGCAGGCTGGGGTGGGCGGTGGTGGGAGGGAAACGGGGGACATCGGTGGTGGGAAATGTGCACTGGTGAAGGGACGGGTGTTGGAACACTGTATGGCTGAAACCCAATCATGGACAACTTTGTAACTGTGTATCTCAAGGTGGTTCAATAAAAAATAAATTAAAGAAATTTTTTTCCATCATCTTACAATAAAAATATAAGATTTATTTTAATTGTTACCAGCAGCTACTTTGGGTTTGTATAGTACATAATCCACTTTTTTTTTGTTTGTTTGTTTTTGGGTCACACCTGGCGATGCACAGGGGTTACTCCTGGCTCTGCACTCAGGAATTACTCTTGGCAGTGCTCAGGGGACCCTATGGGATGCTGGGAATCAAACCCGGGTCAACCGCGTGCAAGGCAAAAACCCTACCCGCTATGCTATCACTCCAGCCCCCATAATCCACTTTTTTAAAAAAAATTATTTTGTATTGAATCCCTGTGAGATACAGTTGCAAAGTTTTCATATTTGATCCACCACCAAACCCTCGCATACCCCCCTCTCACTCCCTCTCTGCCTGCGTTGCAGACATTTCTCACTTTACTCTTTCCTTACTTTGATTACATTCAATTTTCAACAGGGGTCTCACTATCATTATTTGGAGATTTTCCTCCAACAGTCAGACATGCTGGATGGCATCAAAAGATTGTATGTTTCCATTTTTCAGAAAAGGTTGCACGGCCGCTAATGTGCTGTCCCAGTCCGGCATCCTGGAGCCGTGTTAGTAGCTGCTCAGTGTCGCCAGGGCTCCATCTGGAGAAGGGGTACCGGCTGTGCCTCCTCTGTCTGGCTCCCCGGTGTGGCTGGCCCGGTCTGGGGTCCGGAGCATTCTCCGGCCGCGTTGCTTACCGTTTCTTCTCAATAATAAATTAATTATTATCAAGTATCAATTAACAAATAATAACCAATATCATTAATTATCATTAATAATATTAATAATATAATTATATTAATGATTATTATTATAATTAATGCCCAGTTTCTTCTCAATAATAAATTAAATATATTGCTGTCCCCGTCACCCTCCCCACCACCACTGCTGTCACCATCACCAGTCACCACCACCGTCCTCCTCCTCCTGACTCTGCATTGCCGTCACACCAAAGGCTCGAGACCGAGACTGGCTCTGCCCCACAGCCCCGCCCCAGGAGACACTTAGCAAGACGCCGAGTCCCAAATAAGGAGGGGGCTGCTGGCGGGCAGAGATCAGGGATTCTACCTAACCGCCCCCCCCCACACCGCCCAAGCCAGCTCCCCACAACCAAGCACTGTTTGGGTTTAAGACATCACCGGGGCGGGGGGCTGGAGCGATAGCACAGTGGGTAGGGCATTTGCCTTGCACGTGGCCGACCCGGGTTCGATTCCCAGCATCCCATATGGTCCTCTGAGCACTGCCAGGGGTGATTCCTGAGTGCAGAGCCAGGAGTCAGCCCTGTGCATTGCCAGGTGTGACCCCCCCCCCAAAAAAAAAGACGTCACCGGGGCTTAGGTGAAGAAATGAACACACGTGAACAACCGCCAAAACAAGCTCTGGGCGTGGATCCAGCAGAGCTTCTGGATGCTAAGAATGAGCTCCAGGGCACGAAGCCTGCGGACTTTCTGAAGGGATTAGCCATGGCCCCTGCTCTAGATCGGGCATTCACGAGGGGAGCCCCGTCAAAGCTCAGACCTCGAGCTCCCATTGGTCAGATTTCTGCAAACCTCTCTCTTCAAGTTCTCCATCCCCCACCCACCTGCTGGACACTTCCTGGTACACTGGTTGCTGATTCTCCCTCCCACTCACCTCCTGGCCTTTGCCCCTGGTGGTGCTGGAGATTTAACCTGGGTTCACAGCATAACAGCTGGAGCAATAGCACAGCGGGTAGGGCGTTTGCCTTGCACATGGCTGACCCGGGTTCGAATCCCAACATCCCATATGGTCCCCCGAGAACCACCAGGAGTAATTCCTGAGTGCATAAGCCAGGAGTAACCCCTGTGCATTGCCGGGTGTGACCCAAAAAGCAAAAAAAAAAAAAAAAAAAAAAGAGAAGATGATGGAGTCACAGCATGGATGGCAAGGACCTCACCCACTGACTTTTATTTTATCTTTGGTCTCTGGGCCACATCCAGCAAGGCTCAGGGATTACTCTTGGCTCTGTGCTCAGGGATCACTCAGGGTGATGTAGGCAGGCAGGCAGATAGGGAAGGCCCCCTGCGCAGACGATGGCAGTAAATTTTCTAGGAAGGAATAGCTCTGAAGCTGTGGAGGCCAACCTTGCAGAAAGACAGGAAGAAGGCGGGCCCTGAGGAGACTGGACACCTGCTCAGGAAAGAAATTCCTTGAGTACCCTCGGACTTCTGCCTTACTCCAATTAACCTTAGTGAGTTTGCCCAGAGAAGACTTCGGAACATTCCAGATCAAGACATTCTGAGAAGACACTCTCTAAAAGCCACCACAAAGGAAGGGTGTGCATACGCTGTCCGAGCTCATGTGCTGCTTGTGGAATATTCCAGATCAAGACATCCCGAGAAGACACTCTCTAAAAGCCACCACAAAGGAAGGGTGCGCATATGCTGCCCGAGCTCATGTGTGCTTGTTGCCCACGTGGCCGAGCAGACGTTGTGCCAGAGCACGTGTGTCGCCCGAGATGTGGACACGTGGACTTTCATGCTTTCGTGTCGAATGCTGGGATGGGTGTAGGGGCTCTCTCTGCCCTTGGAGAAGCCTGCGTTCTCTCTTGAGCACGTTACACACTCTCTCTCTCTCTCACACACACACACACTCACTCACTCACTCTCTCCCCCTCCATACCTTCAACAACTCTCCAAACAAAATCTATTTTCTTCACTGCTGCCTACTCCTGAATTCCTTCCTGTGAGGCGAGTCAAGAATCCAGTAACCCGGGGCTGGAGCGATCGCATAGAGGGTAGGGTGTTTGCCTTGCACGCGGCCGACCCGGGTTCGATTCCCAGCATCCCATATGGTCCCCTGAGCACCGCCAGGGGTAATTACTGAGTGCAGAGCCAGGAGTGGCCCCTGTGCATTGCCGGGTGTGACCCCCCCAAAAAAAGCCAAAAAAAAAAAAAGAATCTAGTAACCCTGGGTCCAGGGTGGCAGAGGTGGATTGGGAGAAAGTGACCGTCTTTCTCCTCCCCACTTCCCATAAGTCACCTGCGGGGCCCACCGACATCAAGGGGACCCTAGGGGAGGCCGGGGATCCAACCTGAGCCGGCTGCATGCAAGGCAAACGCCCTCCCGCTGTACTGTCGCTCTGACCCTCTTACTGACTATTTTAGCTCTCCTGTCCCTTCATTTAGCTTTTGAGTGGCCACAGTGATGCTGAGTGAGGACAAAGCTTGCCAGCAACAAACACACCAACACACCAAACCAGAACGTGCTTTTATCCGCCATGCCTGGAAAACCCCCTGATAAACATCCACTTCCTTACCGTTACCAGCCCGTACAAATAATAATAATAATAATCTGCCTTGGTTCCGTCTTGTATCCCACAGGATGAACAACAAATCACAGAGAAAACCTGCAGGAAGCATCCGTCCCCTTTACAGCCCCTACCATCCCATCTCTCTTGTTTCTTATGACATTACCGATCAGGTTCATTGGATTAGACCTATGATTCCCAGCCCCTGATATGTTTTTCCAGCCGAGGTTACATTTCTTCTCTTGCTAGAATCCTGGTCTAAAGAGATTTTGTCTCCTAAACCCTTTACACGTCTTGGTAACATTTCTCTTGTTGCTGCCCCCACGGTGGATGGCGTGTAACAAAGCCGGTGATGAAATCAGTGTTAAACTGGTTACGCGGGCAGGGTGGCATCAGCAGAGAGGCGCGTCCTTTCGCTCTTCCTGAAATAGCGAAGAGAGTTCTGGGAAGGACAAAAGAAGGGACTAGCTGTGCTGGAGGCCCAAAGAGAGGGAGTGGGAGGGAGGGAGGGAGAGAGGGAGGGAAGAGATGGGAGAAAGCAACTGTTTTCTGGCGGTGGGGAGGGGGGAAAACTTAATTTTCACAGTAGACCCTCTTGTATCTTTGAATTTTGAATCATGTAAATGTATTACCTCTTCAAAAAGGATAAAAACAGCCAGAGGGATCCTCATTATTGCTTTCACTAGGGTCTCGAGAGTCGAAGAGATGAGGCTGGAATGCAAATAACGTCTTTGACATAGATTTAGCCAAGCTGGCTCGGTGAGGCAATTCTCTGCCTGGGCAGCAGAGGGCAGTATAGGCCCAAGCATTGGTGCCCTCACCTTCCAAAGGGGGGCGGGTGGCAGGTGAGCTGCCGGGCTGGGGTGAATAAGCAACGCAGGGTGTAGAGAGAAACTACACGGACGGACGAGCCATCTTGCTTTCTCTGTCTCCCTTTCGGAGCCCATGTCTGAGACTCGCTTGGAAACCTGGTCTCTGAAGGGGTTTCCTGAGTGCTGCTTGCAGGTGATTCTAAGGAGATGGACTTTGAGGTGCTCTGTGAGGATGTACGTGTTTCGATGTGCGTTAGGAAAGAGAAACAGACGCTTCTCACTCAGCTTCTCAGTCCATGGACATTGTTCGGCTTAGAGCGAGCCAAGAGCAACAAGAGGCCGTTTGGGCGTGTGGGGGAGGGGAGTGCTGGCAATAGAAATTGGTTTCTTTCTTTCTTTCTTTCTTTCTTTCTTTCTTTCTTTCTTTCTTTCTTTCTTTCTTTCTTTCTTTCTTTCTCTCTTTTCTTTCTTTCCATTTTTTTTTGCTTTATGGGTCACACCTGGCAATGCAGAGGGGTTACTCCTGGCTCTGCACTCAGGAATCACCCCTGGCAGTGCTCACAGGACCATGCTAGGAATTGAACCCGGGCCGGCCGAGTGCAAGGCAAACGCCCTCCCTGCTGTGCTATCGCTCTAGCCCCAGCTGGCAATAGAAATTGGGTCGTGGAAGTGGCAACCGCTAATCCACAGAATCAAGTTCAGTGTGTCTGCCCGCCCTTCTAGGGGCTCCGAGGGGACACCCCCCTCTGGCTGCTGTCCTTGCCCACATCTCTCACTCGGTCTGGAATGGGGGGTGCCTCTCCTTAGGGCTCAGCTGGGCATCTTGGCAATTCTTCATGGGTCTCTGCTCTGCCGCTACCACCCTGTTCTTACACCCGTCAGAGGCTGTGAGGACCGTTTCTCCACCCAACCCACTGAGGGGAAGAGTACGAGACAGGGAGGGACCCGAGTCTTTGGTTTTGCGCCTCACCCAGCAGTGCTCCCGGGATCACCCCTGGCAGGCCTTGGGGGCTTCTGTGTGGTGCCGGGGATCAAACCCAGGTTGGCCACGTGCAGGGCAAGCACCTTAACCCCCGGACTATCTCTCCGTCCCCTTCCAAGGGTCTCGTCAGCCTCCCAGCATGCAGGAGTGATGCTGACATCACTGTGGTCTGCGCCACGTGCCACAGACAGCCTCGGGGACTCACACCTCTGGGGCCAGAGCGTCAGGGCGGAGGAGGGCACTTGCCCTGCATGTGGCTGACTTGAGTTCGATCCCTGGCATCCCACACAGTCCCCTGAGCACTGCCAGGAGTGATCTCCAGGTGCAAAGCCAGGAATGGCGGGTGTGGGTGCCCGACCAACAAAAACTGCACTGTAGCACTGTCATCCCATTGTTCATTGTGGAGCGGGCACCAGTAACGTCTCCATGGTGAGACTTGTTGTTACTGTTTCTGGCATATCGAATATGCCACGGGGAGCTTGCCAGCAGGCTCTGCCGTGTGGGCAGGATACTCTCGATAGCTTGCCGGGCTCTCCGAGAGGGGCGGAGGAATCGAACCCGGGTTGGCCATGTGCAAGGCAGAGCCAGGAATGACCCCTGAGCATTGGCGGGTGTGGGTGCCCGCCCAACAAAAAAAACTGCACTGTAGCACAGTCATCCCGTTGTTCATTGTGGAGTGGGCACCAGTAACGTCTCCATTGTGAGACTTGTTGCTACTACTTTTGGCATATTGAATACGCCACGGGGAGCTTGCCAGGCTCTGCCGTGCGGGCGGGATACTCTCAGTAGCTTGCTGGGCTCTCCAAAAGGGACAGAGGAATCGAACCTGGGTCGGCCACGTGCAAGGCAAACGCCCTACCCACTGTGCTACCGCTCCAGTCCAAAAACAAACAAACAAAAAACAGACAGAAACCTTAGCTTCAACATACTCTAGCTGGCAGAGCACATGCCTCGTATGCGTGAGGTCTCGAGTTGGATTCCCGGCACTTCTGGGCACGGCCCTGGCATTCCCCCTGCCCAGCACTGCACCTGTTAGCTTGGCAGCACCCACAGAGCCTCGTGGAGAGGCCCCAGCCCAGCACTGCCGGGCAGAACTACTCGGCGTCCAGGGAGGTGCAAGGAAACGACACCCCAGCCCTCTCGCCCTCTCGGCCCCCGGCGGCCCGGAGCTGCTCCTTGCTCTTGGCTGAATCCCAAAGTGCTGCTCGTCTCAGACCCATTTTCCAGAGGAGCAAAGCCAGAAGCCACAGCGGCTGCTCCGGGGCCGAGCCTCTGACTGCTGCAGCTGGGGTGGGAGTGAGGGGAGCCCGGATGTCCCGGGGCAGAAGAGCAAACTCACATCCAGGAAAGCCTGGGAGGAAGTGAGTGAGGAACTTCAGCCAAGCCAGCCCTGCCTTGTGACCACCGCCTCCAGGGAGGCTCCAAGCCTGGAGCCGGGTGCAGGGAAAGCTGATTCCTTCCTGCCCCACCCCAGGAGTGAGCAAGGGGTAATCTCACCCCAGACAAGCCACTCTGGAGCCCCCAGCTTGCAAGATAGGTGTAACTTGTCACGCAGTGGCTGAGCTGGCCGATACGGAGGTCTGGTTGTGGCCGCCCGACCCTGGGCCTTACTTGCAATATGATGCCCTCTGGTCTCTGGGAATCTCACCCCGCACATTCCAGCTCTGGGGAAATCCCATCTCCTTCCCCTCCTGGAACCGAGGGCTCAGGTCTGGCCAGTTTATTTCTACCGTCTGCTTCTCCCACAGTCTCTGCAGATATCTGGAAATCTGCATTCCTGGGGTCAGAGTCTCCTGGACTGTCGACTCTCCTGTCCTGCCAGCCCCTCGAGCTGAATGACAGTCCGGGGGAAGCTTCCTTGTAGGATAACATGGGGTTTGTCCTTTCAGCCCTGCCACAGGGAACTTAGTTTACCTTAAAGCAATGTCCTTTCTGTCTGGACACAGGAAGACTGTTAATATTATGCTTTGTAACTTGGGAGCGGATTGTCTCCAATAATATTTACTCCCGGGCATCTGCTTTCCCGACTCAGTTGCCCTTAGATCCTAGCACCCCAAAAGCAGGGTCCCAGAGAGGGACAGAATGGACCCAGGGCAAGCTGTGAGCTACCCTGGCATCGAAATGGGCCAGGCCAAAGCGCCACACTACTCAACTATAAGTCGAGAGCATGGTCATAGACAAATGCTGTCATGATCCAAAGGTAAGGACGAGACTAGGACCCTGCTGGGGTTAGGAAGACTAGCCTGGCCTGAGGACTGTGGTCTGGAATATATAGTGACTGTCCTCAGGAAGAACCAAACTTTAAGTCTGATATGTCTCTTACTGTGCTCATACAGAATGACATTGCTTTAAGGTAAACTAATTTCCCTGCGGCAAGGCTAAAAGGACAAACCCCATGTTACCCTACACCTCCTCTCTGTTGGAACCACCGAACAAAACAGTTAACTGTCAGGGCTTGGAATGAACTTGGCCCAGGGTGGCCTGGGAGAGGCAGCCTGCAGCCAGCACTGCCGCCTTACGGGCTTTGGTACTGGGTCCTTGAAGCACCGCTTGGAGAAGGCGCTGGGCTCGTCACCAGCGGAAGGCGCTGGGCTGGGCTCACAGAGGTGCCGGAGGGGGACCTGGAGCTGGCCGGAAACGTTTCTTTCGCTCTCTCTTTTTCTTCTCTGCAGCCACATCAAATGGTGCTCAATTGCTGCTCCCGGCTCAGAGCTCAGAGGTCGCTGGGGATTGAATCTGGGCTTCCTGCACATGAAGCTTGTGCCACCTCCCTGCCCCCTGAAAACTTTCTTCTCCTTTTTTTTTCTTTTTGGGTCACACCCGGCGATGCTCAGGGGTTACTCCTGGCTCTTCACTCAGGAATCACTGCTGGTGGTGCTTGGGGGAACCATATAGGATGCTGGGAATCGAACCCGGCTTGATTGCGTGCAAGGCAAATGCCCTACCCGCTGTGCTATTGCTCCAGCCCCTTCTTTTTCTTTTTTTTTTTTTATGGGCCACAATACCTTGTGTTGCTCAGGGATTACTCCCAGACAGAGTCGGGGGGACCATATATGGTGCCGGGGATCAAACCTGGGTCCACCTCGTGCAAGGCAAGCGTCCTGCCTGCTGTACTACCACTCCTCCCCGCAAACTTATTCTTTCCTTTTGGAGACAGGGTACGTAGCAGGGAGGCGTCCGATGGGAAATGGGAGACCGGAGCTTCTGCTTCCTCTTCTGTAAGATGGGGCCGGTGTTTCTCCCCCCGGGAGCCTCTCACGACCCGTTGTTCTGTGCCCATGGCACTGGCTTTGACAGGTGGCAGTTCCTGCGAGACTGGGGTGGGACGGGTGCCAGAAGGGGTCAGAGACAAGACTTAGGGGTGCTGCAAAGGAGGTTTAGCTTGGGGGCTCCTGGTTCCTTTTGTGATCAAGTGCTCCTTCCATCTCACCCCCACGTGCATCAGCAACGCAAGGCAGGTGGTTCTCTGTAAAGGCACATTCAGAATGAGCCTTTGGTGCCAAACGGCCATTCCCTCCCAGAGTCCTTTGCTGATAGATACACATAGATCGTCTCCCCTCTCTACCCCTCATAGCTTCATTGATGATTGATGGGCATTCTTTTTTTTTTTAATGAATCACCATGAGATACATGTAACTACAGACTTACAAACCTTTGTGATTACGTTTCAGTCATACAATGATCTTCACCACCAATGTTCCCAGTATCCCTCCTGCCACCCCCACTCCATCCTCTCCCCCTCCCCCGCCTCTGTGGCAGGCACATTCCCTTTTACTCTCTCTCTCTCTCTCTCTCTCTCCTTTTAGGTGGTTTGCAATATAGGTACTAAATGGCCATCATGTTTGGTCCATAGTCTACTTTCAGCACGCATCTCCCATCCCGAGCAAGCCCTCTAAGCATCATTTACTTAGTGGTCCTTTCTCTATCCCAGCTGCCATTTCCCCCAGCATGTAAGGCCGGCTTCCAAGCTGTGGAGAGATCCTCCTGCTCCTTATCTCTATTATCCTTAGGTCGTAGTCTCCCATTCTGTCACTTTATATTCCACAGATGAGTGCAGTTGTTCTATGTCTGTCCCTCTCTGACTCATTTCACTTAACACGATACTCTGTATGTCCATCCCCTTATAAGCAAATTTCATGATTTCATCTTTCCTAATGGCTGCATAGTATTCCACTGTGTAGATGTACCAAAGTTTCTTTAGCCCAGTCATCTGTTCTCGGGCACTCGGGTTGTTTCCAGATTCTGGCTATTTGTGCGAATAGTGCTACAATAAACACACAGGTGCAGATGTCATCATTTCTACTGTATATTTTTGCATTTCTGGGCTGTACTCCCAGAAGTGGTATTGCTGGGTCCAAGAGGAGCTCAATTTCTAGTTTTCTGAGAAACGTTTAGATTGTCTTGATGGACATTCTTGAAGCTTCTGAGGGTCCATTCCGATCTGCGGCTTCCCCACATCTGTAAAGAAGTGCCCAGGTGCCCAGCACCCGGGGATTCCACCGGGCGCCACCTCGCCTAAGGTGGGGGCCACCATGGCTTTGCAGTCTCAGCTCTGAGGAGTCTGGGCGCCCCCAGGCCTCCCCCGGGAGACAGAGTTGGGCGGCACCTGGGCCCTTGGAGCCCTGGGAAGTGGAGGCTCCGGGCTGTGCTCACAGTCCGCCTTTATCAGTCCCTCGCGGCGTGGCCGAGGGCTCACTCCCCTCTGCGTGCTGCCCCTGCCAAGTCCCCGTGGCCTGGCGCTGCCTCTGATGGTCCCAGGCCCGGATGCTCCCACTCAGGCGGCGTCAGCTCTGGCTTCTCTCGTTCTGGCAGTCAGGCCTCTGCAGGGGTCTCTCCTCCATCGTCTCGAGTTCATGTCACTATTATCTCTGCACAGTAAGGCTCGTGCTCACGAGAGCTCCCGGCCAGAGCCTCAGGAACGTGTACCTCGCAGACCCCGCTATCCGGCCGGGCGGGAAAACAGAACACGGGGCTGAAGGCGCTTGCACATGGCTGACCTTCCCGCCATCCCTGAGCACCGCCCAGGAGGGGGGAGCACTGAGCACAGAGCCAGGAGGAAGCTCTGAGCACCACCAGGCATGGCACAAGACAGAACCAGAGAAGAATCTTTGTCAGAAAGGCCCGGGCACCGGCAAAGGCCCCCGCCCCCCAGGTCAGGGGCTTCAGCTCCCACTCCCCACTCACCTCATGTGGCCTTTGGCCTCCGGCTGGGCCGCCCGCTGCCTCCTGGGTGCCCCCTGCCCGCCTCAGCCCGAGGTGTCAGCCCCGTCCCCCTCACCGCGCCATAAACAACAATCGCAAACACTTAGGCGGTGCGGAGGGGCCCCGAGGATGGAATTATTTTTACTATCAGATCCAAATTGGTTTACTAAAACTGTCAGCGGAAACCAAGCAAGATAAATTAAAGTCAGCAGCTCCCGGGCCTCGTGTAACCCTCGCTGGTGAGACGCTATTTTCACTCCCTCTGGGGGGCAGGGGAGGAGGTGCCAAGTCCAGATGCCACTTGGCCAAGTGAGTGCCCGGGTTGGCCGGAGTGCGGAGAGCGCGCCTCCGGCTGGTGCCTACACTGACGGGGGGTTGGGGGGGAGACGCCGCCTCCCTCCTGCCAAACCTTAACCCTGCGACCTGCTCAAGCCCTCCCCCTGCGGCCCCACGAGGTGCGGCCCGCCCTGGCTGAGGTCCCTGCCGCCCGCGGGCCGTCCTTCCAGCTGCCACCCTTGCCTGTTCTCCCAGCACCACCACGGGCCCCTTTTGGGGTGTCGCTGAGGATCCCACGCGCTAAAGATGTGGCCAGCAGGGTTGGAAGCCACATGTTGACAGCTCCTGCCGTGTGGTCACTCACCCGGCTTTCCCAGCCTCAGTTTAGTCATCTGTAAAATGGAACCAGCAGAGACTGCTATGCTCGTGTTGCTGGGGAGGGAGGACCCTGGCCTCTGGCTGTTTTTCTTCTGGGGGTGTGTGTGGGGGGGCTACCAACTGCACTACAACTCACCAAAGTTGTGGGCAAACCAGACAAGAATAAAGGGGGGATGGGCTGGAGAGATAGCACAGCGGGTAGGGCGTTTGCCTTGCACTCGACCGACCCGGGTTCGAATCCCAGCATCCCATATGGTCCCCTAAGCACCGCCAGGGGTAATTCCTGAGTGCAGAGCCAGGAATAACCCCTGTGCATCGCTGGGTGTGACCCAAAAAAGAAAAAAAAAATAATAAGGTGGGGGAGCTGGAGTGATAGCACAGCGGGGAGGGCGTTTGCCTTGCATGCGGCAGACCCAGGTTTGAATCCCAGCATCCCATATAGTCCCCCTGAGCACCGCCAGGCATAATTCCTGAGTGCATGGGCCAGGAGTAACCCCTGTGCATCGCCGGGTGTGACCCAAAAAAACAAACAA